>NW_020450705.1:853785-910254 GCF_003343035.1 Apteryx rowi | reverse complement strand
GCCCTGCCCGCCGCCCCGGCCGCGCTCCGAGCGAAACGCGGTCGCCGGATCCCTTCGGTACCGCCCGGATCGGAGAACCGCAGCGGCAGCCAGAAGCGCAGCTCTCCCGACTAAGCCCTCCGCAGTTCGGGGATCGCGCTGGCATTCCCCAAATCTCTGCCAGGGCACTTGCATGATAGCTTCTTGCAAGCTAAAAAGTTGCTCTTCTCCCTCATTTGGACAAGATAAGGCTCGGTGACAGCTAGAAATGATGCCATAGAAAATACCAGCAGAAGTGAAGCAACAGGAACCACTCAGCCTTCTAGAAATCAATCTCCTCCTGTCCTAATTCCTGTAGGAATACTAATTCATGTATGCAGAGTGAGAGTAATTAGGAAAATGGGAATGTGAAGTTTTCCAAGTGACCCCCATACTGCTTTAGTAGTTCAATAATATTGAAAAAAAATCTGTTGGCTGCAGAAAAGTTCTCAGTGCCCCTAAAGTCCTCTCTAATCTTGTACAAAATACTGGTTTACACACCAATTTCATCAGCATTAGCATATGGCAGTGAATGAAGCTGAACTTAATCAAATCCAACCCATCCGACACCGAAGGAGAACCGGTGGTGCCTGGCATTCCTTAACTACCGCGAATACGTTGCAAGGGGCTGTGAGAGCTTTACGGTCATGCCAATAATGCAGGACTCTTTGCATTTGAGAGTATTTCTGGCTGTGTGGCAGGCAGCAACCACATCGGTGGTCTGAGATTGATTCCAGGATCAGAAAGGCTCAGGGAAAGCTCCGAGCGGGGAAGGAGCGGGACAAGCCACAGGCAACGTGCTGCTCCGACCCCCACCTGGAGCTCAACACGCCAAGTCCAATAACTGGGCTTGCAACCAGGCACAAAAGGTGGATTGCGTGAAGAGCAGCTTCTTCCAGAGGGCAACACAGGCTTCTGGGCGCAAATATAATACAAACTAGTAATAACAAGGCTGTTCCCAGCAATACCCAGAGGAGATCTTCTGCAGCCTGTTCAGCCCACATGGAACTGAAATCACTGGGTGAGAAAATGAGTCACCATCCACAAGGATCAGGTTGATACAAGCACTGGCCTGGCTTCCAGCCGCGAAATCTGCCCCCACCCATCAGGGCAGGCAAAGACAGGACAACATATGTGCGGAAGGTGATGTTACTGATATGCTAAAAGCTGAGGAAGGAAAAGTCTTAGGGTAGTGGAGAAGTTGGATTATTTCATTTAATTACCAAGGAGGCAAGAGAAGGGGAGGCTTGTTCTCTAACCAGGAATAGACATATGGGGTAAAGTAGCTGGAAAAAGAATAGAATACCAAGTGGTCACAGTATCATCTCCTGTAGCTGAAATAGTTCTGTTAGCACACTTGGATGCTGACTGAAAAGCAAAAATTCTTTAGGGACAGTTTGAAAAAAATCTGTTCTCCTCGCTCTTGTACCCGACTTCTCCTCCCAAAATGACTCCACCATGGTGCCTGCCCTAGTTCCAAACGTCTTTCTTCCCCAAAACTAGGAGCAAAAACGGGTACATTTTAAGCCTCTGTAACTGTGGTTTATTTGGAGGAAGCTAGATTTAGCACTCACAGCAGTTTGTAGTCACAGCTTGCAAACTCCCTGTTTGGCAGCTTCTCGTTCTTGGGAGAAAGAAGAGCCGGGGCAATTTCCAGGGTAATTGGGGCTGTTGCGTGTGCCGGAGCTCAGTTTTGGAGCGAGCTGGAGAACAGCAACTCCTTTCTGCGCAGCCCGATTCTTTCATTTATTCCCTGTGGTGGAGCCAAGCACAATTCTTTTGAATGTTTTCATAAAACAGAATTGGTTCCAGTAACCTTTAAATAGATATATAGATATATATTATATATTTATTTTTTTAATTAAAACCCAAACATTTTAAACCTGAAAGTTCCTGTTTTAGATTTTGCTTTCTCTTTTGTAGACCAGAACATTCCTAAGGGAAACCTTCATCAAAATGAATGCTTTTCTGCTGTACATGTCAGCTCTGATAAAATAGCATGTTTAGATGAAATTGGGTTTTACTGAAAATGGTTTCAACCAGCTGTGGTTTGGGAAAATGTTATTCAGTGATTTACATAGGTTTCCAAGCACATCTTTAGCACTACTGATATTACAGTAAATACATTTGGTGGTGCATCATCGTTCCTTATTTTTATTATTATTGCCAAATTCTTCTAGGGATTCACACACAATAAACTTGTGGAAATAGAGGAAATGCTTCTCATTTTCAGAGTCAACTTTTAAAGTAGATTAATAGAAAAAACTGGGTCAGTTCTGATCACAGTACATGGAAAGGAAATATCAACCAAATGTTTCTTCTAAACAACTGCAAATTATTAATTTTCAGTGACGTCAGGCATAGCCCACGCTGCCTCACAAAAACTCCAGGAATTGGTGAACTTTGTCGTTGGAAAAAGCGTGCGTGCACATGCGCACGTGCATGGGCTCAGAGGCGGTAGCAGGGGAGCGATGGCGTTTGCAGGGCTGGAGAAGCTCCGTTGCAGCAGGGCGCAGCTCCCGGGAGCGGCGCTGGGCGTTGCGGCTGTTGCGTCCCGGCCATGGTGCCAAAGAGCGGCAACGCGAACCAACACTAGCGGTGGGGAGCAGCCCCCGTGCCGGCGGCTTCCAAACTATAAAGTGTTCCTTAGCAACAAAATACCGGCTGAAACACAGACAGAAATTAAAAAGGAATGCAACGGGAAAATCCCTAAATCCCGTTTACACTTGAGTGCCCTCTGGGGTAGGGAGAACAGCATCATCTACAAAACGATTCCAGACCTGGGGAACCGTGGCTCTGCCCGCTTCGGCTGGGTCTGCCCGGCGCAGGCCTAAGCACGCTGCAGGAGAACATCAGGCCCCAGAACAGGCCTCCAAAATTCCTTCCGAAAGATTTGGAAGATTAGACAAATGTTGCTTATAAACATAAACTGTGCAATAAACAAACTTGGTGTAAATAACTAAGTAGAGTTTATTCGCTATTGAGAGCTCCGCTAGTTGCTCTGGTGTGGAAAGCCATTTTAAATTGAAGGTTTGGTTAAAGAAGAATGTACACAAGGCTGCACACACACACCCCGTGCACCCCACCCTCACACATACCCACTTGCCTGCAAACCCACATGAATCCCCCCCAACTCCCAGACACACCAAATCCTCATTAGCTAACTTGTTTATTGCTAACCACAGCCCTTGGAAACTACAAATATTTAATTTCATCTGGCATTGGAACAGATGGGAGGCATCAGGCTCCCAAAGAGATAAAACAAATCTGTGGAAGGAAGAATAGTGCAAGCTTGTCCTCTGGTTCAGAAGTGCGTAGGACACTAGCGGCCACGTGGGTCTCTAAGGCCTTAGGCATGTTAAGGGAGATCTTGCCCTCTGCTGATGTGTGCGTTGGTATACTCTTTACTCTTTACATCCCAAAGTACACGGAGAGGAGCAGGCAAGGTGTGCCAAGGCAGGACGCTCTTAGGGGACACTAGCCCAAATCTGGCATGGGACACGCTCACTCTTCATCTCCCTCCTGGGGCCTGGAAAGGAGCTCTGTTTCCATGTGCAGGGAAAAATGCTCCGGGGCAAACTGAAGCAAGAACGTGCATCATGGTCCCTGCGCTAGATTAACCTCAGGAGCTGGTGCAAGCCATTCCCAATGGAAGCTCTGACCCAAAAATCCAGCAGTTGCGCATGAAGAAGGGGACTTCCTTGTCCCAATGTATAGGAAGGAGCAGTGGCTTCCAGAGCTATTCATTTCAGGGATTTCTGTTTTTCTGCAATGGTACCAGCACCAAGTCTTGGTCCAGGTGCAATGGATGGGCAGAGTGATGCAAAAATCAAGCCACGTGTATGTGTGAATATAGGATAGAGAGGGACTCATTTAAACAGGCACCATATTGAGGTGTGTGGGAGGGGAAATAGCATCAATAGGAATGTTTGAATTTAAGCCAAGGGAAAGACAGCTGCCTGAAAAGAACTTCACAGTAAGCCGGCGTAACCCTTTGGGGTATGTGTGGGTGTTGCTGGCTCCCCTCTGCGCCAGCCTCGAGGGCAGACCTGCAGCAGCCCCGGTCAGGGCTGCTCTCGCAGCGGCTACAGCAGCTTTCGCAATGGCTCCGAGGACCGTGCATCAGTCGAGCCTGCTACCGCCCTGCACTATGAACCGATCGCCGCCCCCTTCCAAAACCCTGCCCCAGCCGCAGAGCAGCTCCTCTTCTACGCGCTCTCAGCTTCAAGGTTGTCACGGGCATGGTCCCGGGAAGAGGACTCGCCATCGCGGCACAAGAGAAAACGTGCAGGGCAGCGATGCTCTGGGGCTCGGTGGGATCGCCCAGAGGGCTCGCAGCAGTTGTACGTCTGCTGTTGCAAAGTGCTTTGCATGGTAATAATAGCAGGAGGTCAGTGACCAGGAAGTCTTTATCCTGAAGTGCTCTATAACTCTAGCTATCCAGGGAGCCCTCGCTTTGAAATATAAGTTTTAAAGTAACATCAGACTGATGGAAAATGAACTCTCTGGCCTTTGTAGCAGTTCTGGTGTTCTTTGTTGGGAGTATATTGGAACAGATGGGTTCTCTCAGTCACTGTACTCAGTTATAATAATCCTAATTGTATTTCTTAGTTCATTTTTCATTAGGGTCACTTTCACCTATAGGAAATCTTTCTTAAAAAGAAACGCACGAGAGAAAATTCTTCTGCTCTTACAAACTCACTAGCTTTTATTACTAGCAATACTGATTTCAGCTGTGCCTACAGAGCACCCTGAGATGAGATCTGTGCCGTGCTAGGTCCTGTAAAAACATGCAATCTCCACTCTGAGCAGCTTGCAGCCCAACACACAAGATGTGCCAAGGGCAGGGGAGGAATCATCCTTCCTACTTCACCATCAGAAACAGGGCTGGAGGGAAGGGACTGGTTAGCTCAGGTTCACACAGGGCATGTGTGGCAGTTGGGATGTTAATCCGGACTCCCAAGTCCCACACTAGCAGCCAAGGTACGGACCAGCTTTGCTCCTGGGACTATTAATAGAAGATAATGGAGTCACCTCCCTTCAGCGGAGCAGGAAAGGGGTGACCTTAGCGATCTGGATTCCAGCTCTGATTTCTAGCCTCCATCCAGCGAGTGAGCTAAAGGTGGGCACCTCGCCTCTAGCTGAAATTTAAGGAAGTGCAAGTTTGCACTCTCCCGTGGACAATCATATGTATGTGCAAGCCAGAGACTCTATTACCTCCCCACCTCTAGGCAAAGTGCTTTGAGATTTGGGGAGGAAAAAAAAATAAATTTAAGAATAAAGTGCACTTTTGTTGAGCAATTTGTATTGCCTTTGTACATTACCAAAACGTCATCAGAGGAAGTTTTCACCCATCACTGAACTAGATTTTGGGCATTATTTCAGAAGGCACCAGAGTCCTTTTCTCCCTGTGCTTTTACTCCCTAATTTTCCATCTCCTCTTGCTATGCATTGGTCCAAGGCTTTAGGGGCTTTGCTGCTGACCTGCTATATACTCTGCACACACCATACCTTGCCTTTATACAACAGCAAGCAGACTAGACCTCAATTTCCATGTGACTGTAGATACTGGACTCAGACAACAAATACTCCTACATCAACCAAGTGGATGGCATGGTAGCATTGCCCTACATTCAGGACAGTGCGAGGCATTGGTTCCACATCCATGGAAGTGCAGCATTTCCAAGACATTTCAAGTAACAACCCTTTCCACAGTAACCTCATTCTGCAAGCTGCTCACTAAAGCAAAGAAATCACAGAGAGGGGACTCCAACAAGGAATCAAAGGAACACAGTTGGAAAAATGTTGACATACAAGAAAAAAGATCATAGTGCAAAGAATGAAAAACACGTACATTGAATGGTGCTGGTAGTGGCCCAGCATTATGCTATTAAAAATTATTCAAGTGAGACTAACACTCTCAATATATAGAGTAGTGGCTCTAAGTGAGGAAATTAGGACTATTAATCATTCCAAGGCGTTAACAATTCCAGCAGGCCAGGATGGCCCTGTTCCCAGTGGGGCTTAATAAAATACTCAGGGTTTATAATAATAAAATAATATCTCAAATGTCTATAGCACCTTGCAACCCAAAGTGCTTTGCAATTTGCTATAAATTCTCTACCCACATCCATGGAGAGCAAAGGAGGGAAAGTGCAGTATCCTTGGGAAGTATGCAAAGAACTCGAGGAGGTGAAATGTTGTCAGGCTCTTCGGAATTTGCTCTCTTTATCAGACAAAAAGGCAGGAATGATGGATTTGATCCTATCTAAAAGATGCGTCTCCAATAGCTGCCTAGGGCTCTCCAGCCTCCCACCAAAATAAAGATTTCATGGGAAGGAAAGAGAACAGAAGCCAATACAGTTTGGCCCCCAAGTTGATCTTTCAGGATTATCAAAGTGGTTATGAGAGCAACAGAGAGATAAGTTTGCCCAGGAGAAGGACTCCAGCAGTGTCTGATACCACAGAAAAGACAGACCACGCTTTCATCTCAGCTCTGCTCTTGCAGCAGAAGTCAACAGCAAAGCTGTTCTATGCAGAAGTTCATGGCCTCAGCCTATGGGCCAGAACGTGCAAGGAGCAAAGAGCCTCCTGCGAGGAGATGGGGACCTACCGTTCAGCAGCACGGGGAGCGCTCAGCTTTCCTGGAACAGGAAGCATCGGTACAATGGTCCCCCCAAACGCTGATCCTAGAGAAGAGGACAAGGCTACGCACAGGCACTGGAGATGGAGCCGTCCTCACAGGCATGGCACTTGGGCACAGAGCAGAGACAGGTCTGAAGGAGTATGGGCTACTGCTGGCCAGCTGCACTTCATCCAGGCACAGGAAAGGGAGAAGCTTCAGGATGTTCACAGCACTCAGTTTCCTTTACAGAAAGACCTAGAGAAAGTCCCCAAAGCTGTAAGTGACAAGTAGAGCTGAAGGTAGTGTCCCACCACCCCTTCCAGGACTATATTCCCGAACAGGCCGGCGCAAGCAGTTGGCCATGCCATGCCATGCTCAGCGAGCAGAGCAGAGCCAGTGCTTCTCCCAGCCAGATAAGGAGAATGTCCTGCGCTCACTGGCCATGACTGACCCCCAGCTTACAGTTCATCATACAAGATTCAGATGGCACTAATTTTTCAGCTGTGGAGGGATTCAATGTTTCGCATTTCTTCCAAATGATGCTGAGGTTATTTGCCTGAGTAATAATAGGTAGGAGAGCTAGATATGACAGGCATTCAGTGGCCATCAGAGGATATCAAGTTCAGAGGCATGCTTACCACGTGGCCAGGAACAATACCTTGGCTGCTTTTCTTCTGTCTAAAACATGGTCTGGCTAAGTTCTGAGTCACTGAGTGCAGCCCTGTACAGCAGTACATAGGGCAAGGCTGCCTACATCACTTTACTTACAGTAAGAAAAGACAGGGCCTCTTGGAAACCACAGTAAGCAGTTTATGTGGCGGGGGGTCCAGGGATTTAAGCTGCTCAAACTGTCTTAAGGGGGGAGCAAGTAACTCAAGCACCCTGCAATTGATGGGGAGAGACAACGTCACGCAAGGTAAATTTGCAAGTTGAAAACCTGTTAGCTGGGATGTCGCAGCCGAGCCTGCCGTCTTTTCTGAGAACCTGCTTCAAAGCTCGTCCAGGTCAGAGGAGCATCTCTGGATGATTTCAGGGCCATCAAGCTGACTGTGAGTGCGTGTGTCAGGAGAAGGGTTTATGCTGCCGTGTCTGCCCAGAGCACCTCCTTCTGCCACCCTGCTGTGCACGGCATCACCACCTCATTTCTACTCCCGTTCTGCACTGTGGTGGTACCAGGAGATACAACAGAATGTTTTGGGATCCTCAGGATGAGAGAAGCCACAGGAAGGAGAAATGCTATCCTGCCAGCATTTTTCAGCCATTAACTCTCTCTGCATTAACAAATAACGAAGAGAAAAACCTGGTGCCTCAGCTCTTCGCATGCCAAAGCAGGCAGACAGCAGCCCTTTACCCTCACGGGGGAGAGGTTCTTTCCTGAGCAGCATTGCTGTACTTAAGAGTAATAGGATATATTCAGAGCTGCCCAAGTGAGCATCAGATGGGCTTAAAGTCTGTTTTATTGCATCAGCAAAATTGCTTGCATGGATACCCTTCTCCCAGTGTAAATTTAACCTATGATATTGATTTTAAGTTAAGCTTGCTTGTATACATCTAATTTAAAATTGAGCCTTTACTGCATTGGTGCAACCCTGATTTCTCCTCAGTGAGAACTTCCAACTTGTTGACAGTTCTTTTAACTCTAAAGCAAAAAAAATTAAAATTTTGAGGTTTGTCTCAGAAAGGCAGTTACAAAAAATTCCCTTTTAAAATCAAGTAACACTATAATATTTTGTTTCAATACCATATAAAATGGTGTAACATGAAATATTAGATACTACAGTTTACCTAACATAGGGATATAATTTTCATTAAGAATTGAATTATAATATTAGTATATTTCTCACCAATACCTTGACATTATGGTGAAGAAGTTACAAACTCAGTAAGCTCTGATGCCACTGAAATTTACTCTTTCCCATGAAATATCTTCATTTCTTCAAAAATTCATTTTCCAAGGGAGATTTTTCCACCAGCTATCTCCCGATCAGTCTAGAAGACAGGCTCAACCCCGAAGAAGCCTCTGCTAGGTCTCACATCTCACTGGATCGTTGCGCCTGCCGGGGAGGCAGCCAAGGCAGCTTTTCTGCAAAGTCAGAGCACGTGGTTCATATTAGAGGAGAAGAATCTCCACTATTTCAGGGGAGCCATAAATGAAGTACCCCCACACTGACATGTCAAGCAAATGCTGATATCAGGCAATGAGCCAAGTCCTGTGATTACATCAGAAAGAGGAAACATACTGCTTCAAATTAGCAGCCTACCCCTGACCACTACAGTGACTGGAGCCCCAGAATTGCTATTATTTCTTCAGTAATTTTCACGCTAGCCATACTACAAACAAAACAGCAGCCCCAGGCATGCTACAGAGATACCAAAAACCAGCACTTTCCCTCTGCTATGTGCAGGGTCAACTTACTTTCCTCCCAGGAGGAACGGTGTTTTGCAGGTGGCTGGTGACCTTCAGGATTCGGGTATATACAGAGAGGGTTCATTTTATTGCCGTTGCCTGTTTGGGGACTGGAGAGCTGTCCTCACGAAACAAGTGGTTCAGCCAGTAATGTTTTAGGAATAAAACAAAATTACTACCAACAGCTCTGAATAACAAAAATCTGTAGGTGCCCCCAGGTCTACGTTGCAGGGGGTTGTTTATTTTTAAGCAGAAAACAAACCAAATTCCCCTTTTAGTCATTTGCAGCATCTTCCTGCTCTGATCTCTAGTCGTGCCTCCCTCTTATTGCCTGCTTTTGCGGAACAAAGTCTCCCAAGCCCTCATAAATGCAGACTGGTGCTCCTCGGAGCATGAGAAACCTCTCAGCCGCTGCGCAGTGCCTTTGCTCACTTGACCGGAGTTACACTGACTGATTTTTTGGGGCAGGTTAGCCCAGACTTCTGGAGAGTCTTGCTTTCTCCAGTAGTGTAGAAATTCCCATTTGCCTACTGTTAAGGTGCCTTAGGCTCGGGCAATGGTCTTGATCTGCCCACTTCCACACCTGTGGCACAGCATTATTTTGGAGGCTTTTGGTCTTTCCTATGGAAGATCTCAGCAACTGGGAAGCTGTGTAAACTATGTGGGTGCCAAAAGCAGAAAAGCATTTTTCTGTTGCTCCAGAAAAAGATTCCCAAGCACTATGAAGATGGAGTAGGAGCGAGGCACATTGGAATCTGTCCCTGGAGACAGCACACAACAGAACCTAAGTACTCACAGCCTACATGCAAGTGTGTGGCTCCCCTCTTAACCCACAGGAAACTGCATGTACAAGGGAAGAGAGAAGATAAAGGCGGGAAAATCCCAAGTCCTCAAGACTTAGTGCCAGACTAGACTTAACGGAGGGCAGAGACGTGACATGGGCCACATGGGCTCCCTCAAGAGCACCCTAAGGAGTTCTGCAAGTCCTTTGAGGAGCAAACCATGCTCTCATGGGAAGTGCAGAAGCAAAATACATACTGCACAGAGGCAAGCATCGGAAGAGGGTTAAAACAAAATGCATGCTGCCAAGTAAATAGATGCGTCTGCCTCTGATTTGCATGTTTATCTTAGAAGCAATTTAGGTTTCTCCTTGTTTATAAGAGTAGAAGTCAGCAGACTCTTAGAACAAGAAAAACAACAGGGAGCCAACATGTGACAGCTCTCTTCTGTTCTCCCAATGCATTGGAGCAGGCGGCGCTTGCAGGCTATTGAGAAAGAGCCCACTTCGGCTGCATCATTGGATGTGTTTGTGCAACAGATTTACTTACAGAGAAGAGAAAGAATAGCAGGAAGCTAGGACCACATTACCTCCTTCACATCTCAGGCTCTGAAAGCACTTGCCTTTGTAACCTGAAGTCTCCAGCCTGCACGGGTACTGCACAGAATGCCAGCAAGTTGCTCCTCGCAGGAAAACAAGGAAGAGAAGGAGGAACACGGAGGTCCGGTGGGATGTACAGTAGCATGGTGTTTCCTGCAACACTCTGTGGTATCTGCAGCTCACAGCCATCTCCTGGTAGCGCTGGAAGCAAAAAGGAGATAAAGCATGCTTGTGATACATGCATCGCCTGTACGCGGATTTGCGAAAAGTAAATGATGTAGCATAATGCAGCCAAAGGCCGCGGGAGGGACTAGTGCCAGCCCCCGCTACCTGAGCTAGGCGAGCAAGCAGTTCCACGGAGAGCTGCCTCTAGCGAGGGCTTCACCCAGCACCACGCGAGGACCTCGCAGAAGGCAGCATCGTGCGCCCTTTCAGAACCTCACCTGACGTGGTGTATTCCTACCTTGCTCTCTCCCTACAGCAGAGTCATTTTCTGATGGAGATTCCAAGGAAAAGTGATTAGACATTTTTTAACTGATTTTTTTTTCTGTTGTAAAAATGCAAATTCCCCAGGAGTAAAGCATTTCACACAGACTCACCACTTCCAACACAACTTCATTTTTTAAAAAATGAAGCAGACTGTTTCTGATAAGCAGGTTAGGGATTTCTTCAGAACGTTCATTGCCTATTTCAGCATTTCTAAAATATCATAGATTTTTAGAAATATAATTGGAAGGGAGATTTTAATCAATCCAAAACAAACATTCGTTTTTTCTCCCTCCCAAAATTCTGCTTGGCAGGAAATTTTCAGATGTTCCCTGTCTTGCTCCATTTCAGAGTAACAGAACCCAGTCTGAGAATTTCTCATGAAATGGCAGATCCAGTTCTCACCTAGGTAACTGCAAGCTTTCCAGGACAAATGAAGAGGTTTTGCCCCTTATTGTGCCATGCCACTTTGCAATACCACAGGAGTCCTGGGACTGATTTCTCTAAGTAATCTAGGCTGAAGGCCCATAGGTACCACAGAACATAAACCGCTTTTTGTTTGCGGCCACAATGAGAGAGGGAAATGCAATCACCTACACACCAGGGAGGGGAACTCCAAGAAACTTGCATTGGCAAGGTGCTCTGTGAACAAATAAAAGGTCTATGACCTTTCTGTGCGCTCTTATCCCACTTTCTCCTGCTGGCAATATTTGCTGTGATCTGGATATTTGGCAGGAGAATTAACAAGAACAGAAGTAATTAGCTCACAGTGTGAAAAACGGAGTGCCTGGTGTGCATCTTGCCTGGAGGATTTCCCTTGATCTCAGTCTCCCAGGAGATTGCGTTAGCCACTGCTTGATCTGCACGCTTTCCCATAGGGGAAGCATCTCTTTTGTCAGCTCGCAGGGTGTCTCTTTAAAGCAAGCCTCTCTTACAGGGACACCACATTTAATCAAAGAGAAGTGCCCCAGCTTAGCGAAGGTGGAGAAGGATAGGGGATGGGGACCCTGACAAAGGCCCTTGAGAGCTGGCCCATCCAAGAGCATTTTATCATCTCCACTTTTCTCAGCATCTCTCCCCTCCAGTGAAGAGGAGCTTTGGCCACCCCAAAACACTGCCGCCTCCCCACAACTGTCCTGCCACTGGCTCCCAACTCACAGCAGCTCAGGCAATGACACATAAGCCATCCCGGTCCTTGGTTGGGTCAAGACAGCTTAAACGGAGTGAAGCCCGCGGTCTGGAGCTCCCGCTCCTAGAGCAAAGGGAGGCAGAAGAAAGGGTCCGAGAGCACCCTCGCCTGCGCCTCCAAAGGGGCTCAGCCGGAGCCGCTCTGCCCTCCGCACAGCTGGAGGAACCAGCCTCTCTTTGCAGCCGAGCGCGAGTGAGGCAATTAAATGCCTGGAGTCGGCATTTCTCCATGAGCTCCCGTTGGCTTTTCTTTTTCAAATGGGTTCTGCCATCTCTCTTGCGCCACTGCTGCATGATGAAAGGCTGATGAGCAAGCCTGTAAAAATAATGCTCGCCGGCCATCAGAGTCCTAGCTTGCAAAGCCATGGGGAGCCGGGTTTATTATCCTCAACTCCAGCCTGAGATGACCTTGTGCTTCTGCCAGTGTTTAAACAAAATATTTTAAAAAAGAGAAAAAGATCCCATTGCTTTCTGTGTTCACAGGACTTTCCTGGGTCTGTGAGCTCTCTCTGGGACTGATAGAAACGATAGAACATAGCCAGGGAGAGACAATGAAATATTGCCCAAGTTTATTGCTTTTTATTATTATTAAAGGGAGGGTCTTATTTCCAGTCTGGGGGTTTGAAAAATTTGAATCCCACCCAAACCTCTTCTCTTCCAGCCAGAATCACAACTCCATAGTATGTGGCAAAAATCATTCTCCCGCACAAAGAATCCTGCTTTCTGGCTGGGGTAAACAAGAGACCTAGGCAGGGTTTTTGAATGGAGATGGAAAATTCCACACTTGTCTCCATTGTCTGCGTTGCTTTAAAGACAGCAGAGAAGTCTGCAGGGCTCCAAGGAAGAACTCGGGATCCCTCCCCCCGCCCCGGTCCCGGTGGAAAGCTGCCTGTTCGGCTCAGACAGGCTGTACCAGACAATTGTTTGTGCATTGCCTTTCTGCGCTAACTCCCGCCTGCTCCCCACCGCGAGGAGGCAACGCTGGAGGAGACGGGGATACGGGCAGGACGGGAGACATCGCGCAGTCCTCCTGGCTATTCGTCTTCAGGGCACTATCATAAACACTCACCGATACCCACGAGGTGGAGGGAGGACGAGAACAGTGTGCTAACAGGCTTTAAGGGGTGCAGGTCACCCCGTTTTACAGCAACCATCTCTCTCGCTGTGCCTGACTGTATCAATTGAGGGGGACTTGGTTTGCAAGCTCCCCTGCTCCCCGGAGCAGCAATTCTGCACCGAGCAGAGCTTCCCCCTCCTCCTCTGGGCCTGCTGCGGCCGGGGATTATTTTGTTAAACACAAAGACTAGCCCCCGGAGGTTGTGATGGCTCAGCAGTGCCCCGTCCCCACGTCCCGCCTGCCTGCACTGCAGCTCCGGGGCGGCCTCGACACGCGGCCGAGCGGAGCGCGGAGGCTCACCGTGCAGCCCGGCGTCAGCAGCACGCCCGCTGGAGGGGCCCGGGCCCGCGGCGAGCTCAGGCCACTGCGGAGAGACGCCCTCCAGCAGAGCACAGAGCAGTTGTGACACAGCTGGAAAGAGGAAAAGGCAGACTTCACCATAACATTTCACTCCCCAGCAGGGGTCGGGAACCGGGATCAAGATCCCCCCCAAACACACGCACCTTAAACCTCTAAGCGCAGTATGTTCACGCCGGGACAATTGTCTCTTTGCTGCAGGTACATTGGGGCCCTGGGCGCGAGGGTGATCTGCGACAACATTCCCGGGCTGGTCAACAAGCAGCGCCAGCTGTGCCAGAGGTACCCCGACATCATGCAGTCCGTCGGGGAGGGAGCCAAGGAGTGGATCCGGGAATGCCAGCACCAGTTCCGGCACCACCGCTGGAACTGCAGCACTCTGGATAGAGACCACACCGTCTTCGGCAGAGTCATGCTGCGAAGTAGGTCCCACCACGGTTCCCTTCTCCGCGCAGCCCCTTCCTAAATTACAGCCTCAGCTCAGGGACACCTGCATCGTAAGAGAGAATTTAGAATTAGTACTCCGAATGGCTGGTTGCAAATGACATTTGTTTTGCAGAGACATTTTGAAAAAAACAACAACAAAAAAAAAAAGGAGATAAAGGTTCTCCTTTCATTTCCTCCCCTCAAAACAACCCTTTCCCTTGAAATCACATTTTGATGGGAAAATTCTCATTAGCTGTGCTCCAGATACAGTGGCAGAAAGAAACTTGGGCATTAACCAGGTATGTGGATAAAATTGTGTTCTTCCTGGGGCAAGGAAGACATTTTACAGCAGAAAATAAGCAATCAGGCCCAATAAAATGCAGTGTGCAGCACACCACAGGGGAAAACTAGCCAGTCACTCCCTCTAGATTTATGAGGAGCTCCACATTTAAATTCTTTCATATCTCTGAGTCAGCTAGTGCATGAAGATGAGGCAGGAGTGGGGAATCCACAGGGAAAGGAAACATTTGCTGGAGAACCTGAGGTTTCTCTCCATCCAAAGAGGCAGGAGGACAGGAAGGGAGCAATTTAATTCTGGAACATCCCATACCCTGTCAAGTCATGCAGAACTGCTGCCCCAGACCCTGATATGCATGGAAATAGAAACGATGCAGCAGCCCTGGAAATCTGCAACCCAGCAACTCCAGCATGCAAGAGCAGCTGCTGCAAAACACTGCCCCACAGCCTCATCCTCTCCCTGCAGTCCCGGGGCTCCAGCAGGGATGGAGGCAGAGTCATTCATTGGTCCTGCACCAGCCCCTGCACCAGCGCAAGGTCATCCAGAGGCTGTAAAGGGGCTCCAGGGGATTGGGCATTTGGAGAGAGGCTTGCATCAAAGGATGCAGCACACGGTAAAAGAAGGAAACATGACAAGAATCTGGAAGCAGGTAGATATAGATTGCCCTCAATATGAAGCCCTAACTCCTTCACTTGCAATTTAACCTCACTTCAAACCAAGATGCCCTGTACCAGGGAATTAACCTACCTGGCAGGGGATTTGGTAATAGGAGTCTGTCTCCATCCCAGGTCATTCCCTGCAGCTGGCATCCACCAGCTCCTGTTCTTAAAGCACAGCCTATTTGCCATGAATCCCTCCTCGCCACGTGCCAAACCCCAGATTAATTCAGCAGGTCTCTGCCCACTAGCGGGAGGAGAGGGCACAGTCTGCTTGCTCCATGATTCCCTGGGCACCCTTCCATGGCTCGTTGCCCTCCAGATAAGGATTTTCCCTGCAGCAGATGCTGTGCTGGGTGTCAGCGGCCGCCAGCACGGGCACGGGGCCAGCCCAGCCAGCGCACCGGGAGCGCTCTGCACCCACGGGAGCGGAGCCAAACCACCGCAGCGCCCGCGGTGGCGAGAGGGCTGGCCCTGCAGCCCTCGGGCTCCAGCCACCTGCATCTCCTGTCCGGCCGGGGTTTAAAGCTCCCCTGGAGACACGGACGACTGAGCCGTTCCCTACGCGCAGGGCCGCAGCGGGGCATGCCTCCCCAGCGGCACACCGCTCACCCCCGCGCCTGGAGGCGAGGCCGCTGCTAACCGCGCGTGCGGCAATGCCCACGCTCAGCGGAGACGCGTGCCTCCCCGCCTTTAGATCCCCCTCTTCAAAGTCTCTCACAAACGGGCTTCACGTCCAGCCGTTACCAAGCCAGCTGCAGCCCCCCCTCAGTGAAGTGTGTGTTTCATCCCACCTTCCCTGCCCTTAGCAAAGGTCCCAGAGCCTCCCTCGCCCCACCGCTGTCACACGTGTCCAGCCGTGGTGGAGCACGTTGTTCCCTGTCTCACTGCACAAAGGGCAGGAGGCTCGGGAACCTCGTTTCCCCTTCGTCATTGCTCTGGGAGAGTCTCTCCTCTCGATGGGTTGCCATGCACAGTGGCTTGGATTACTTCCTTAGGAGAGCTTTGCCTTTCCTTGCAAATTAATCAAACAGTAATGGGAGCAGACCAGTGCTTTTGAAATAGCTGCACCAGATGAGATGGAGCAGAGGGAGCACTGAGGGAGAAGGGGGAAGGAGGAGACACCTCCGGAGAACAGGCTTATATGTAAACAGTAACGGGATATATAAATATTTGGAGAGCAGGGTTGGCCAGGAATCAGCAGTTCACGTGGGAACTTGCTGTTCCCTTGCATGGCAAGGGAGGCAAAGCAGAGAGTTAAGGCTCAAGTCGTTGCTTTGGGCTTCACCTTGGAAAAGGGCCATGTTTATGGGGCAGAATCTGCCCCTACACAAAAGGCTGGGGCACAAGCCTTGCCCAGAGGGGAGCTTCTCCCTGACACCAGGTGAGGGAGGAACTGTGCGGCCCGTTCACGGAAAGCGGTGAAGTCGGGGCCGCTAGGTTCTGCCAGGATGCTCAAGGCATGAAGCAGCCTCACTGCAGGAGCATCCGGAGAGCTGGGAGGAGGCACGTTGCACTGCCCCACCCATGCATCAGTGGCTGCGGGTTGGGAACATGCTTGCTAAACTAGAAGCAGCTCAAAAATCCCAGTAGTTCAAAAACCATGACTTGGGCCTCAGTCAGGAGACCGGATTTAAAATCATGAGATATGTTTGTTAAAGGATAAACATGGATTGTGCATTTCCCATCTGGTTCTCAAGTTTATAGGGATTACATGTTCAAGATCTGCTACGGAACCATCAGAATTCACGAGTTCCTTAGAAAAAGAAACCCGAGTTTGTCAGTTGCAGGACTCTGGAGCTTGGGCTTTGGGAGAGGAGGAGAATTGCAAACCCTGACAAAACTGCAAGAACAGGCATCACTGAAAACAGTTTCTACTCCCTGAGCCACTGGAGCTGCTGTGATGCAAAAGCTCCTGTGTGCCTGGAAGGGATCTGAAACTAGATGAGGTGACCTAAGGTCTGTCCTTCACCCCTACTCAAAGCATGTCCAGGGGGTCCAAGATGCCCACGTGTTCCAGACATATTTTATACTACAAAGCAGAGACATGTCCAAGAAGTGAAGAGGGAAAGGGTGAGGTGATGCAGGGACAGAGGTGGTTCCAGAGCAGAAAGAGCAATGTGGAACCCAGCTGCTCCCAGGGAGGGAAGAGGAGGGACGGGCCACCCTGCCAAAGCAGACAACCCCAGGGAGCACGCGTTAGCCACAGTGTGCGACCTGGTGCTGGGAGCAGAGCTCCTGGGGGACAGATGCTGCTCCCCATGACATATTCTGCTGTGGCGCATCCAGCCATGTGGCCTCAAAATCAAACGCGGCTGGGAACAGCGTTTTGACTCACCAGAAGCAGCTCATATGGAAGACATGTGAGCACCCACAAAAGGGAGCAAGGGGGCTGGTGAGCTTGCTCTGCTCACAGCTGGCTGGGGGAAGGGGCAGCTCACAGAGAGGGGCTGGACAAGCAGCAGGGTGCACTAGCCAGACCTCGGACCACCACCAGACAGGAGCTGGCAGGGCCAGCTGGAAGGGGAAGGAGACTAAGCACCAGGAAGATGGGAGCACTAGCCCCTAGTGCTGCAACCTGCCTGGGTCAGAGCTTCTCCATCCCTGTGACTGCACCCTTTCCTCCAAGACCCCACATCCTGTCCTGGCAAAGGACAGGGAATCATGAAAGCTCCTTGCCACAGTCCCATCCTGCTAGGCCCAAAGAGAGCTCTGTTCTCTTTGAAGTTGCTTTCAAAGGCTCTCAGAATGAAGGCTAACATGGTTTTGATTTGCAGCTTCTTTTACAACATTATAAAGACAGCTGTGAATTCAAACCAGAGCCATAAAATACCAGGCGGCACACTGTGCTGCATGGGGAGCCTTCCAGCAGCTGCCCAGCCAGGCCCGTCCTGCGGGGCTGCCTTTGCAAACAAAAGCCCGTCCCCCAGCCGCCTGCCATCTCCAGCCAGCCTTGCTCCTCCTAGGAGCTGCTCTGCCTCCTTCCCCTGGGTTTGGAGCATGCTCCAGCTTCTCCACTGCTTGCACTCAGTGTCATCCTAGGTGGGATGAGGGCCCTGGCAGAAACTTGTTGACTGGTCTTGCCCTGTTGGTCTTCTAGTCCCTGCTCTAGAGCATCCCAGCTCTTTTCTGCATGTTGAGTCAAGCAACTGTCTTGTGTAGCCCTATCACAGCCCCATCCCTCGCTCCCAACGCAGGTGGCTGTTCTTCAGAGCCAAAGCTGGATAGCGTGGACACAGCGGAGACTGACAGGACTCTTTACCTTTGTGCAGGACGCAGCACATGTCTCTCTCCCAGCCACAAAGGTGCTGCTGCACCTCCGTGTCATTTCTTGGAGCTGGGATCCCTGGGCCCAGGACAAGCCCCTGCACACTCACTCCCCATCCTTGTTTTCTCTTCCCCATGGCAGGCAGCAGGGAGGCCGCCTTTGTCTACGCCATCTCCTCGGCAGGAGTCGTCTATGCCATCACCCGAGCCTGCAGCCAAGGGGACCTGAAAGCCTGCAGCTGCGACCCTCTCAAGAGGGGCCGCTCCAAGGATGAGCGCGGGGAGTTCGACTGGGGTGGCTGCAGTGACAACATCAACTACGGGATCAGGTTTGCCAAAGCCTTTGTGGATGCCAAGGAGAAGAAAGTAAAAGATGCCCGGGCACTGATGAACTTGCACAACAACCGCTGCGGGAGGATGGTGAGTTCACTGGCACTCAGACAGCTCCCACGTTCCTCCCCACGCCCCTTTCTGCTGCAAGGAGTGTCCTTTGCAGCCAGACACAACCTTCCTGAAGCAGAGTCCAGCAGCCAGTGCCTATTGCAAAGCTGAAGGTATCTCCCTGCCCTCAAGCTGCCGGTCCCTGTGCCAAGCCAGCATTCGCACCCAGGCACTCAGGGACCCTTCCAGCAGAAGTGGCAGTGGGAGCAGCTCCATGCTCTGCTGGCAAGGCAGGCATAGCCCTGGCATTAGCCAGGGCAGGGAGCAGGACTCAGGGTGCCCATGGAGGCTAGGGTCCTGCTGCAGGCAGGGCTTGCCCGCTCTGCAGAGGGACACCCCCTCCAGGACACTGCCTTGCCTTCTCTGTGCTCTTCTGCATGCTCACGACAGCAAATGGCCCCGTGGAGATCACAACTCCTCTGCTTACCTTCACCCCCAGCGTATATGTCCTCACTGATGTTAGCATCAGCATCCACTGAAATGCATCCTTAGTATGCGTCACTGCAGCAGTTTGATGCCACACCTTGAAGGGAAGAGGAGAGGGAGGTTTGTTTTATCAGAGAGGCTTTCTACCTTTGCCTTAATTCATTCCTAGAGCTCACTTTCTCTGGGGGCCCCCACTGAAGGGCAAAATTGCATAGTTTTCCAGTCTCACCTAAGTGGTCTTTTCAAAGGGCAGGGCTCACAGAAATCACACACTGGCCCTTCCCGTCAGGGAGAACGATCCCAAGCAAGTGAGAGGGCTGATAAACTACTCCAAGGATCAATAGATTCAGGCACAACAGGGTCACAGCCTCTCCTCACAGCATCCCTCTTCTCACAGGCTGTTAAGCGTTTCCTGAAGCTGGAGTGCAAATGCCACGGAGTCAGTGGCTCCTGCACACTAAGGACTTGTTGGCTGGCAATGTCAGATTTTCGGAAAACGGGGGATTATCTAAGGAAGAAATACAACGGGGCCATCCAAGTGACAATGAACCAAGACGGCACTGGCTTCACTCTGGCCAACAAGAACTTCAGGAAGCCCACGAAAACAGACCTGGTGTATTTTGAGAACTCACCTGATTATTGCGTGATGGACAAGTCAGCAGGTAAAAAAAATGCCCCATTAATAGTGTAAAAGCAGCTCTTCCTCCTCTCCTGTCAGGCCTGCAACTTCCAAACAGCCCAGCCTGGCAGGGCTCACATCACCTCTAACAAGGAAGAGATTACCCGTTAGGGCATCAGCTCCAAGGTGCTGCCATGGGATTGAGGACATGCAGGACTGTCCTCAATGCAAGGGGGTACCTGCCTTGCATTTACCTTAGCACAGCACTGCAGACCCCTGCTCTCTGCTCAGGCAGGCATGAGCTCCAGGCTGTAAAGAGGCTGTAACAGAATTTGAGCTTCATTTAGTTTAAATCCTGAAGTTGTCCAAGTACACACAAGTCAAGATATGTTAAGGAAAAAAAAAACAAGGAAAAAAACAACCATCAATGACTGTCAGGCATTTAAGGGAAACAGCCTCTCTGGGAGCTACCCGGCACTACACTAGCCTGTTTATCCCAGGGTTATTCCAGGAGCTGGGGATCATTCCTGATCTGTGGCATTTAGGCTAACACAGTCATTTGTTTTGAGTCTTACAGGCACTCAAACTGAGTCTGATAGAGATTGCTCCACTGAATTTCTATCACATCTTCAAAAGAGCTCATCTTCAATAGAGTTTATGCTAAATTTATGCCCTCACCACACAGATGGGACTCCCTGCACAGGGCAGATTTGGTACAGCTATACCAAATACCAAAAGCAGGAAAGTGCCCTCAATAGCACCAGAAAGCTGCTACCCTCTGTGCTCACCCTCTGACCACCCCTTCCCTGCCATTCAGGGTATTATCACACTAACATAAACATTTAGTATGAGATGAGAAAGGGGACAGATTTAGAGAGACACAGAGATTTTCTTTGTGCCTAAGAATTTTGCATGCCCTAATTCCATGCGCATCTGGCTGAAGACACCAACCAAACCTTGGGACATCCTCAAACAGCTTGCAACAGCTGTTGTCACAGGTGATGCCGTAGCCGGTTACCACCAGAGCCCTCAGGTGGTGTTAGCCACTGGAGCACTGTATCTACAGAGCACCTTGTCAAGGCACACAGAAGTGCACACATCTGCACAAAGCAGAACTGGATTTGTCCAAAATCCCCAGGCTTCACAACCAACGATCCAAACCTCATAGACCTCTTATAATGAATGTAGCAGAGTCTTTCTTCTGCAGAGCAAAGCTCCCTTAAATAGACAATAAGCAGCCCATTTAGTATAACAGGCTGAAGGCTTCTTCTCTGAACCCAGCCTTAGGTTGGGACGACACGCAGCGAAGCCAGTGTCATTGCTGCTCAGCTTCTGTAAAGAAGATCAATGGCTTTCCGTGCGATGGAGCCATCCATCAGGTCAGAGAGACTTCAGAGGGCTGCCAGTTACCATGGCAGCCAGCCCACCTCCCCGAGCGCGGGAGGGTGGCCGAGACACAAAAGCGCTCCGCGGGGAAAGCGAACCGCTTGCTTGATGCCACGCTTAATTGAGCCATTAGCCCAGACGTTCTATCCAGCAGCGGCAGGGGGTGACTTCTAGCTTCTGCAGCCACAATCACCCCTGCTCCCTGCCAGCTGATCATGCACACACTAAACTGGCCTTCGGGGGCCTTCTTGGAGCACAGGCTGGGCAGGGAAAAAGCCCATCCCTACCCGCCACTGCTCCTTCAGTCATGGCAGTAGAGGGTGCATGCTCCAGCAGGGAATTTTGTGAGCTGACAGAGACAGAAGGCACTCGGAGGGTCACCAAAGCAGCTCCGGCAGGCCAGGCTTTCTACCCGCACTGCAAGACATGCCCTTAAACCAAAGCAAGCGTGTGCTTGTGCTCTGCAATCTGTTCCCAGCAGCCTGTTCCCAGACCTCAGAAAGGCCAGATCATGACAAATTTGGGTATATTGCATCGGAACCAACTACATTTCACCTGCCAATAAAGCAGTCACATCTAAGGTCTCCACTGCAGATGGTAAATATCCAATCATACCCACAATCATACCCACAACCCAACAACCAAACGGGGTGGGCTGGGGGAGGCATTTGGACAAGAATGAGGAAGAACAGCCTAACTCACTCTTCCTTCCTTCCTCTAGGCTCCCTGGGGACAGCAGGTCGCGTGTGCAACAAGATGTCCCGCGGGACAGACGGCTGCGAAGTGATGTGCTGCGGGCGGGGGTATGACACCACTCGCGTCACCCGCATTACCAAGTGCGAGTGCAAGTTCCACTGGTGCTGCGCTGTGCGCTGCAAGGAGTGCGAGGACACTGTGGACGTGCACACATGTAAAGCACCGAAACGGGCCGAGTGGTTAGACCAAACCTGAGGATTTGGGAACAACACAGGGAAGAATCAACTGCAACCCCCCTCCCCCCATTTTTAAAAAAAACCTGTGCCCTGTGGGCCATGGCATTCTGGGAGTTGTAGTTCAACTGCATGGCTTTTATTTAATTAATTCTGCAAAGCACTAAAGAAAGGACTACATTTCCCAGGAGGTACTGCAGACCCTTCTATTTGCTCAGCAAAACTATTCTCTTACCTAGAAGGAGTCTGCAATCCTTGCTGAAACTGTGAAACTTCTTTTGCCCATTGTTACCTTTGCGAAGGGACAGTGCAACCGATATGAACTTAGAGGACTGATCATTGGAATGCAACAACTGAGGAATACTGCATCTCCCCGAGAATTTGTTGCAATAAAGTTTCACCAGCAAAAAACTGTAGTTCAAAATAAGAAATTCTTGCAGAAAGCACTCTTGCTTTTACTTTTTTGCAAGGCCAGAGGAAGGGTGTTGCAAATTCTTAAGAAAGTTCTTTGATCTCAATGTTTCTCTCAAGCAGACCTGGCATACTATACCCCAGCTGCACTACTGACACCAGCTGAGCAAGAGCAACTTCTGCACAGAAGCTTCACCTCGTTCCCCCAGTGAAGATGATGGGTGGCGTTGTAAATTGTCAGCTGAAACCTGAATAACTGCAAAAAGACAAAGCCTATCAATACATGTTCACAATAATCAGAGGGCTAGAGAAAGCAAACAAAATCTGTGAGCTAACTGGTAAGTTCAGGAGTCAATGGATACAACAGTGTCCCTCTGTAAAACTCACTTGTATGTTGTGTATACTGCTTATTATTTTAAGACAAAATTCATTATAAACCTATATCAGAAAATTATGTCATTTGCTTTTTGAATTACTATATAATCAATTGTGCAGAGAAGCCCTCAGTCTCTTCCTCCAGGCTGGGAATCAGCCTACAGCTTTTCTTCCTGCGTTCTTACCTACAGGTTCTGCAGTCCTTAAGCACAGACCTCCCCACCCCAGTAATTATGCATTTTTTCCTCACAAAGTAGAGTCATACAGTCCAGCGTGCTAAGCCCGCAATGGAATCCTTCATAAGAACCAGAACACCCCAAGACATCTAATGATATAATACTGGGTCAAGCAAGAGATCCTAGATGAGCTGCCCTGTCTTTCCCATGGGGGGTGGGGAGGGGGGAAACCTTAAAAACTACCAACTCAAACTGAAACTGATGAGAGGAGGGGCAGGAAGCTGAAGAGCTGCAAGTGGATGTGTTATGGGGATTAACCCTTCTCATCTCTAGGAATTTCCTCAATTCTTCCCCGCCCAGTTTGGGCAAGCACTGATTACAGACATGCTTTATTTAGGTTAAGGACACTTTATAGAGACTGATTAAAAAGTATCAGTCCACACAGACTTAATTGGTACAACTCTTATTTGTACACTAACTAAATGATTCAGAAAGAAATTTAGCTAAATCATTGCAATTTCTGAGCATATGCTGAAGCCCAAGAAATTTAACATCCTATAGCAGACACCAGGACTCTATTGTCTGCAAGGAATTCATCACAACAGTTTAGGATTGCAGCAACTAACCGTTGGACTAATAATTGCACCAGTCTGAACTTTGATTTAATAAAGTGCTTTTATGTCAACAGACACGAAGCACCATAGCGGCAGACTTAATTGTTACAGATGCTTCTAAACTTCCCTTCCAGAGCTTGGTTGCCCCCTTTGCCCAGGGCAAGACATGCTTTCTTAATGGCTGAGTAAAAGTGTTATTAATTTTCCTCATATTGATCATCATCATGCTGAAGGGCAGGTAAGTAAATTTCATGCTCATATCAGGAAATTTTCAAAGCAAGTTTTCAAGAATGCATAAACTTACAATAACAATGGGAAAGGACAAGTCAACATTAACATTCATTTGTAAGTATTTTTAATTTGGTTCTGATTTTATACTGCTATTGCTTCCATAAGAGCTGTAGAATCTCCCCAGTGATTCGAGGCTTTCTACTGTCAGGCAGCAAGCAGTATAGAGAGAGGGAACTGAGGTGGCTACAGCACAAAGGTTTGAGGGAACGGTCAAAGCAGCAGGATGGGATTAAACCAAAGGAGATTATTCTATTTCTAAACCACCATTGGCTATCACACTGTTCAGAGTGAAGTGCCACCTCTGAGATATAATTTTACCCAATGGCCCTAGGAAATATTAGGTTTAACTGGCGAGAGAAAACTGTTTTGACGGGAAATGCTCAAAGAATTTAAACAGCCTGCCTTTGGGGCAGATTGCAGTGCATTACTCTTTACCAGACAGACCACTGAGATTGCTTATGCAGAAAAGGGATCTTCAGCTCAGCTTCTGCAGAAGCATGGACAAGCAAAAAGGTAAAATTTTAACAGAACTATGCATGAAGTGCAGCAGCAATCCAAAACAGTGTGAATTCAACAGCAGTGCTGCCAAGGCTTGGCAGACTGGTACCGTGCTGCAACTAACAGGGCAGTACACCTGTAATTCTTGTAGCGAAGCTGAACATTTATGGTAATGCATCTACACCTGCGTACACGCTGCTTTTCTGCTTTCCAGAATGCTAAGGCCTTTTATGAAACTCTTGATCCTATGAAGCTCTTAAATCTGATTATTACCATTGTAAAGTACTGGACAAAGGCACCTAAACTCCTTTGCTTCATGTTTTTCACTGAAGCATTTCAGCTGACTTAGAAACAAGTCATTTTAAAATATCAGTCACCTGCCCCCTGCATATCAGATTTAAGAACAGGAAGCAAGGCATGTGCTGCACCCTGGCGTCTCAGTACTGCTTGAAGAATGACAACTCCCACCTTTGTAGGCCGCAGCGAGGCAAATAAGGAGGGCCTGATCTCTCCTTCGTCTAACTCTCATTTCTCATAGAATTAAATCAGAGATCTCTCTCTATTGAATTCTGCACAGATTAAGCACAAGAGGGCTCAACAGCACCTTTCCTCCTCTCTCACTGCTCGTGCAGAACTTGCATTCAAGCTTATGTTTATCTTGGAGGCTCCTGTGTCTCACCTCGGGTCCTTCAAAGCCCTCTGAACTTCAAGGATAGGCAATTTTCACAAAGACTTGTTCTGTCTCTAGACTGTGTCAGAGGAATGCTGGCAGGTGAAAGGGAGGAGGTTTGAACCAGGCCAAAGGCATTTTAAGCCTGCTGTAGCACAGCGTTCATCAGCATGCAGTCTAATCTACTGGGAAGAGCTCTCTCATTTATCTTCATTACTGCTCCACCTACCATCAATTTAAGACAGACTTTAAAAAAAAAATGCTGCCCCCTTTGCAATCAATCCAAGCCTCTCCTCCCTCTTTTTCCCAGAGTAATACACACTCAATAGGCTGAGAAGGACCCTAGTGCCCCGAGACCCAAGGGTCAGCTGTTGATAAACATTTCTTTCTCTCCAGGATACTTCTGGGAGTTCTCTTCCAACAGAAATACTGGTTCTTAGCAGATTTGTAGACCCACCTGATGAATGACAGCTTAATCATTGGCTCCTTCTAGGGTCCTAAAATATTTCTTCTGTTTGAATGCTGATGTTCAACATTTCACAACAAAGAAGCAAGAAGTCCTGAGGACTGACTGTCTTAGCTTTATTGCCTTTCCCCCTTCCTGGCTGCAAACTGTACCATCATCAAAATATTAAAGCTGGATGCCTTTATCACTTTATAGCTGAAAAGGCAACCCTCTTTAACCCTGCCAATTTTCACAGACACAACTAAATTCGCTCATTTACAGCAATAAACTTGAAGAGTAAGAATTTGTAAAGCAGGTACCAGTGTTACAGTAGCACCCAGAGTATCAGCTGTGGATACAGCCCAATTAGTTTGAGTCTATCAGATACACCAAGTGAGACAGTTTTTTCTGCAAAGGACTTCCAATCCTAAATATGCAAGACCGAAGGGAGAGAGGAACCATTTCCCATTTGAGAGAATTAAGCAAACAGGCGTAGTGAAAAAGCATTTTGTCAAGGCCCATGGAAGTCTGTACAGCACAGGCAGCTGAACCCATGACTCCCAAGTCCTGGCCTACTTATGTTTACCACCAAGGGATGCAATTAGGGACAGATGAAAAGGGAGCAAGCATTACATAACCTCCTTTCAGAGTCATATATGCTTTAGACAGCTTGTGGAGTTTTAGGGTGTTTCCATGCTTTGACTTCTCCCACTTGCAAGCACACAGGTGCCTTGCTGAGAGACAATGCTCACTCCTTGTTTACTGACAAGGAAATAGCAAAAGCACAATACCTGGGAATCAGAAATATGTTGGTTAACTAGCACTAACTTTCACTGTTTAAGTAGGAAGATGTTCCACTTGCAGGCTCAATAAAATTGAAGCTGTTGTATGTTGTCTTACAAATGAGGCCTACTGAAACTCTTTCAGTGCAGTCAACTTCAGAAAACAGATGTTTTCCATCTATAAAAGTTTATGAAGGCTGGAGTGTTGTCACAGAGTACTCAATTCCACTCACATGCCCCTCTTAAGTAATTTGCCTGAAGTGTATGGGCAAACTTTTGTGGAAGATCATGTTCTAATTATCCCCCAGTCAAAACCATGTCTGAACCCAAAGACAAGGAGCAGAATTAACTGTTTAATGAGTTCCTGAATAACTTACCTTCCCTCAAAAAGCTGGACAGGACACACAGGAGGAAGAAGCAGAAGACATAGGAAACACAGGATACATACAAACTCAGATCAGAGCATTCTGTCTACTAAACCATGTGCAAGTGAGAGTGCCTGAGCCCAGGGTGACAGCAGATACTTTTTCTAGATGGATCTATCAATAGGAAGATTAATTTTGTGACCTACAACAATCCAGAGGGTATACACTGTTCAGTCACATTTCAGTCCTAAAAACTCCTTGTCACTGTCATAGACCCTTTCTGTCCACCATCACATTTACAGTTATGCAACATGCTTCGCTCAAGTACGTGCCAATGGCTACTGACCATTTTCTCAAGTGAGAGCATGTTGCACGAGGGTTGTCTGAATAACCACACTCTTCCTGTATCGGGTCCAACTCTCAGGGACAGGTTTATTGGGGTATTTCTACTAACATTTGCACAACCTGTCAAGATCTGTGTGGGAGCTTTCACATCCATTATTACTGAACACAAGTCACGGAGGGCTGCTCCAACTAGCAGCAGGGGGATTACTGCTCCAAAATCTCAGCTGACGAGTCAGTATAGGAGAATGCAATAGTCACACACTCTGTCACACTGTTTTATAACTGATGATAACCTACAGTCAGAATAGAAAGGAAATCAAGAGGCTTCTTAAGAGAAGGGTTTGAGTTGATGAGGCCAAAGTGCGATTGTAACATTAAATGTATCCAGAGTAAAAGAAAAATGTAACTGGCCAGAAATAACCAAAGCAAGAAGATTTCCAACAGAGAAACGTATGCATCTTCATCAAAGCATCCCTACTGATACAAAAATGTGGGTATGTTATATAGCATTCCCAATAATCAAACTCACTCAAGAGTCTAACAACAAGCAAGACACACCAATTAAAGTTGGAAACAACAAGGAAAGTTCCCAGCACATTAGCAGCATCCCTGATCCACAGTGCTAAGGGCTGGGGCATGCAGAACATACCTCAATTACAAGGCTCACAAAGGGAGTCGATAGCTAGGAGACTAGAGACAAGAGCTTGCAACTGAAGCTGCCTTTCCTTTCTATCCACCTTTAATAAAAGTTAAGTGAATTGAGACCACAAAACTAAGCACAGAAGCCCACTACTGTTGCTATTGTCAATACGACCTGATGCTTAGGAAATATTTTTGTCCCATGAGTGGAAGATCAGAATAGCTAGCTAGCATCATATCATCTATGCAGCAATACAGACTTAACCACTGAAAGAAGAAACAAGGAGTCTGCTTCTTTTGGAAAGCAGAACATGGGAAGATGGGTACTACTCAGAGGCTTGTAGACTACGAGTTCCATCTTGCTTTCTCTGACCTTGCTACCAATACTGTCCTCTGTTAAGAATACAGCATCAGTGCACATCTGCTCCCTACCTCCACAGCTGTTCCTAGTCTAAAATCTCAATAGTTTCACATGGCTCCCACCTACATGCCCCATATATTAGTAGTTTGGGAGGCACATTTCCCCTCAGGCTGTCATTCTCTGGGCAGGGGCAAAGGGGCAAAATTAATTTATGGCTGTAAGAACCCCATATGTGCATCTCCTTTTTTCTGAGGGAGTTTGCTCTCTTATTTAACCTCTTCAGCCCACTGGCACTGGAGGCTGATGATGCAGTTTATAGAGAGGTGCAGGCACTTCACTCTCCCCCCTCCCCCTGGAATCCTCCTCTCACTTGTGGTCCTTGGGATTCACCCAATGTTTCTCAGAAAAAAAGAGGACCTCAAGACAAGTATGCATTTAATAAGCAGTGAGACAAATAAGCTCCAGTTATCCCAGCAGAATTACAACACCAGAGAACAATTTGCCGCATTCCTCTGAAGGCCTGAAGGAACCCAATTGCCTGCTCTCAGCCTAAATAGGTACCAGACACCAAGTGCTCCATAAGCAAACAGAGCCCCCAAAGTGCAAAAATGAAATAAGTAAAAAGCTTCACATTACATATAAACCAGCCGTTTGCACCTTGTTATTAATGGTCTTGACTATGACCTCTGAACCCTGCCTTGCTCAGAGTCATGGATCTACAAGCCTTGGCACCCTCACAACAATTCCAGGATGGGGAGGTGGGAAATAAACAAGCCTGGCCAATACTGCAGGAGATGCAGTAAAGAGAAACCAGACTGCAACAAAGCTGTACCATGAATCACTCCCATGCAGCAGCCAGGGCTGAGAGGATCTCCTGGATGCTCTCATCAACATAACCTTGGTGACTGGGGTTTCTGACAGGATGGAAAGTTGTTGCCACATATATACTCGCATAAAAGCTAGCAGCGCAACATCTATCTGCAGTTTCAAAGAATGAAAGGCATCCAGCATGGTAAACAACTGCAAGAGAGTTCATTTTCTAGAGGTCTGATATTACCCAAATGAACTAGTGTTGCCTCATGCAGACCCTGTTCCCCAGAAACACGTATTAATCTAAACTGCCACACCACTGCTTTAACAGTTTTTATTATGGTACCAAGTTAGTGAGTGGAAAGTTCTACCCCTTGAAAGCTGTTCAGTATAAAGACATCACTTCTGATGGAGAAGTCTCTGCACTACAGGCAGCTGGAGAGTGTTCTGAGGACATTGTTGCACACTTGTCCTGCCCTTACACTCTACCTCGGGTGTTTGATACTGGCCACTGTAGACCTTTAGTAGGACCCACTATATCTGTTATGATATATTGGACTGAAACCCTCCTACTTGCACAAAGGGGCCAGAGCTACAGACTGAATCTGTGACAATCACTTTTCCAAACTTAATTTCTCAGATAAAATAGGTATATAGAAATACTATACTTTATAGACATTTGCCAGGCTTAAAGGATTTGTATGTCTAAATGACATCAACTACCCAATAGCATTTGGGAACTAAGCTTCCACTTCATTTAGTCAGCCAACATTTAGAAAGCTCTACTTCAATAACAACATTGCAAATCATGTTTCTGTGATCTCTCCAGATGTGTATGCAATAAAGGCCCTGACCCACAAACATATTTAGATACTCAACTACTATTCATTAAAATCAATGGTAAGATAGGGCAAATTCACACAAGAATTTAGCCACTTAATTGCCTTAAACAATAGATTTGGTACCTGGGACAGCATTTCACTCTTTCCTTCCTGTCTTTTTAGAGACTGTACTTATGGAACAGTAAGAGACTGGCAGGAAGAAATGCAGCACTACTCTTCCTAGATATTCTGATTGAAGTGGATTTGTCATAAGATGTTATGAGACAGTGTAAGTAACAACAGAAAAAAATATATATATAACTCCACTCCTGCCAGTATTAATCAAAGAAACCATAATTATCCTATTTTACATATACACTATCAGCAATAGGTATCAAATAAGTGTTGATTTTCAAGGTCCTTGACCTTGTATGAAAATTTGAGAGGTCTACTATACTTTTCTGTAAAAGGATTTTTGCCATCCCAACGACTATAAGGTTACTCTACAGCTTGTTTCCAGGAAATGGCAACAATCAATGCTTATCTTCCCTGAGTCATAATTGACTCGTTGTATATACACAACTTAATTGCATGTGGACTGAAATAATATTACTATGGTACGGATCAGGTAGTGAGTTCTTGCTCATAAGTGGCAAAGGAATGTTCCTATAAAGTATGCACAATCCTGCTAAAAAAAAAAAGTCATACAGAGAGCTCCTCCTTCCTCAAGAATTACTGGCACTTCTGGAAAGGCAAGGAGATTTTCATTACATAGACTGTTGCCAGCTATACTTTCAGCATAAGCCCATCCCCTTTCTGTTACTGTTATGTCAGGGGAGGACAGTGAAAGAAAGCAGCTCTTGGGATGATACATGGAGGCAGTGCTTCATTTATAACCCCACACAAATGCTGGAAAATGTTCAACTTTAAAAAGCATTAGGTTGGTTACCTTATGGGCCCCTGCGGACCAAGAAGTGAAGTTACATGAACACAACATACCTATTAATCACCAGAATGATTCCACAGTGAGAAATGGCCCCAACGGCTTACATTCAACTGGAAAGAAAATTGAGAAAATTACCTACTAGTAGTTGGGCGACGCAAAAAATTTTGGTAGTACCTTTCCACAGGACTTCCCTCTTGACTTCTCAGTGAATGCAAGCATTTAACTTGGATTAAAGCACAGTCAACACAAAAACACAGTAGAGAGCAATGATGACATCTCTGCTTAAACATGTGTGTTTCCTCTTGGCCACAGTAACAAATAAGCTATAAGTATATAAGATGCATAGGTGACTGTCTACTTCATAGTCCTTCGTTTACACGTTAAAGAAGGATTTGGCAAATTTATTCTCAGTCTTATGCGTCAAGATAGATTACAAGATGATGCAAACTGACTGAGATACCACATACTGCATATTTTCATTTTATATTCTGCCAAAAGCTGGAATGAACACTCCACTCCTTGCACCTGCTAACTGATCCTTTGGCTGGAACCTTGGCAAAAGAGAGAGTACTAAAAGCTACAACTGTACAGAAAGACTACTTTCGGAGAGTCAGAACTAAGGAATATTTTATCTGTATTAATTAGAATATCCTCTCTTCCTTATGAGTTCTGCTTCCATTAAAGAACTGAATAGCTTCAGAATGAAAAACTATCTCTGCTGATTGACTTAGCTACTACTTAAGATAATAGTAAGGGATACAGTAAGCTTCTTCCATCCAGGATTCAGAAACTGCTGTAATTTACAACAGCTTTCAAAGAAGCCCTCAAGGTCACAGCTTACATCACTCATTCATGAAAAATCAGTAAAGTTTAAACATGTAAAATCTCCTTAACCATTATTGGTAACTTCATGTTGCTATCAAAAATATATGAAAATTTACAGCTTTTCATGCACCCAGAATAAGCTTTATCCACAAGCCTGGGCTATTTTTATGGATTTCCACATTTTAAGGATTTCCACATTTTAAGACGCCTAGGACTTTGCTTCCTCAATACAGAGTAGCAGACATGAATACGAAGTAGACATTTTCTCTAATGGGGGGAGAATGAAAATGGAGGTCACACCAATTACCTCAAACCACAGCTACCATTTTACCTCTGCTCTAAACAAATGTTTGTGGCAGGTCCATACAGCAAGTAATTCCTTTGAAGAGTGCTCTTCATCTTAGTTCTCTTCAAGTCTTGGTATCAACAACGTTAGTACTTTTCAGACTAACACTTGAAAGCCCAGGTCTCCCAAGGAGACTCCCATGCAGATACCACAATCACTTTGGCAGTTACAGAAACCATCTTGTTCTTCAAGGCAAAGGGATTTGAAAGACAAAAGATGTACGATTAAATCTAAAGAGATAATAATATGAAATAGGGGAATTTATACTATAATTTCCTTGCGTAATGCAAACTTACAGGATACAGAAGAAACATCTTTGTTTGCACAGTATCATCTATATTAAACAAATGCCTAAGAAGTCAACATACTCAATGTGTTAAGAAGCAACCTTTTAATAAAGAAAGCAGAACCATACTTTGCTGTTAACAAGTATTTTGAAAAAGGCTTATGAAATCAAATTGAAGCCAATTATCTTCTGCATCTGCAGCTGAGAAGGAAGTGTCAATACTCAAAACATCTGCTCAATTTGTGTTCTTTCATTTCTTACAAAGTAAGCATTAGCTTCTAGTTGTACAAGTGATTAAGAGAGCAATAAGATATTGCTCAACAAAAACTATTTCCTTAGATGATTACAGGCTCTAAGGTCAGAGAAATTCATAACATTAAGCATCGTTACCAGTGTAGAAGCCTGTGAAAGATACCGTTTTGAATAACACAGCTTTCTTTGCCTCCCCCCATCCAGATGTCAGCTAACCACACCCAGTGGATGCTGGAAGTGATGCTCATGAGATCAACGGAATCAAGCTATCATGAAAAGCAAGCTCCACTCAAACTGGAGTCAGCTGATGCCAGGGACTAGACAGCATGAAGACCTCTGTGTTTTCCATTATGAAGCTGAAGAGTGAAAGAAGAGTCCCAAAGAACTGGAAGAAAGAGAACACAACAACAAAAAAAAATGAACTCAATTTCAAAAAAACAACATACTTTTATAGGATTAAGGTATGACCAAAAAAATCCTGCATCTTTCCTCAAGACAATACAGAGCTACATCTCCCTCAGTACTGATGCCATGAAATAGGCTTGTAGAAAATATTAACAGATTTCTATACACCCCCCCCCCCAAAAAAAACCACCACACCCATCAGCTGTAGGACAACACTGAACCCTCAACATCTGCCATATACAAAGCTTTACTACAATTTTGCTATTAGTAAATGGAGGCATAAAGGTTGAGACTGGCTTAAAGCTGATGAGACAACAAGGTGGCTGGGGAACAAAACTCGACCTTAAAACTCTCTGCTTTAACTGCACATCTTTTTATCTGAACAGTACTTAAAGCCACCGAATAGCTTCAGTAAGATTGTGATAACAGCTTATAGTGTGTTACTACAAAGAAGAATCTGACTTCAAATCCAAGGCGGGGGGGGGGGAGGAGGGGGAGAAAAGGCAGGTCTGGGAAGTCACGGCTCAAACCTTAACTCACCCCGCCGTGCTTAGACGATACAGTCCACTCTCAGCTGGATGCTAGAACGCTGGGAGCACTCACAGGCCAAAGAACTCGCAATACCTAGGCACAACCAGGATGAGTTAGGATAGCAGTTCTACATGCTACAACTCTTCCAACTGCTCTAAGCTCTACATCTTCAGTTTTATGCGGACTGGAAAGGAGGGTAGTATATTTTCTTAGTTATTCAGGCATGTATTATTTATAGGTCATTGATTCAACCGTATAAAGACTGAACAGAGAATCCAGCAAGGACAGCCCATGCTTCCAGACAGGATCTGTATTCTAGATGCCATCTAAACAGTTCCAGAAATAAAGACTAGGTTAAAACAAACGGTGCAAACTCCCCTGCACCCTCCCAACCCATCTCCCCAATTATTCAGTGGGACTCGCATTATCCTCATACAAACCCTCTTTCCATGAGGCAGCAATGACAGAATTCATTTACTTTGAGGGCTTTACTTTGGCCCTCCTGGCTTATATCATAACCTCAAATATTACATTAAAAAGGCTTTTAAAACATAACATTCACAACAGCGCAGGAGCTTTTCATTGCAGCTAGCTTCTTCTCTGCCTGTTTGCGTGTGGCACCTTCACATTAAGTGCATGAGTTAAGATGTAGATTAGCAAGGCAAGAAACCTTTGCCCTTGGCATCGACACTCAGCTGTGACAGGAAACTTCAGGCTTTTTTTCTGTGAAGTGTAGAACCACTCATTACACATTGGCAGGGAAGTGCACATCTCCAAACTATACACATTTTCTCTTAGATAAGCAAAAGACTCAAGTGTTTATAAATATGAAAAGTTCAGCAGCTGGCTAAAAACTTAATTCTCCAGTCTCACTTAATGAGCTTTGGGGAAAGTGGTAGGGGGATTTGCTCAGAAAGCAAAGCAGAGTGTCACAGAAAACAGGACTTGCCAGACTAGGGTCTGTTTAGTCCCATATTCTGTCTCTAGCAATGGCTGCTATCAGCAAAACAGCAAGAAATGCTCTAATGGGTAGCTATGGAACAACGAGCAAGAAAAATCTTTTCTCCTAATCTTGTAATCACAAAAAATAGCCAATTTTTAATTTAAGTCCCATGACTTCTTTCTTTTCTGTGAAAATATCAAGCAATCTATATCAAACACTTTGGAACATGGATTGCCTTCAGAACTAGTCCAATTCCCTGCACAAGGAAGTGCTTTCAATAAGATACTGGAACACTGTTGCAAATTTTTCAATAATATTAACTAATAATGATCTATTCTAGTAGCACATATTGGAAAAAAAGATAATTAGGCCTTATAAAATGGGATATATTTCTTTTGAAGGTAAGCATGTTAGCTGTTTTCAGGCACTTCTAACAAGACTGTTGACAGGGCCTGCTGTCACTCTGCATCTGTAATTTTCTTGAAGAGAAGACTTTTTGGTGTCTTTATGCGACATTATAGAAGGAATTGAGCAACATGACTTTTGCAAGTTTATTCAGAACTACCCAGTTCTCCATCTATGCAATTATTAAAAATTCATACCAAATAGAAAAAGAATCAGATCCTTTTGCCTGCAGTTTTGACAGAAATTGTTATGTATGACAGAATATTTTTCAGCTTACTCAGTGAACTGTATATATTAATGTCATCTATTTTTTGTGCTTCCTCCCTTCTGTATACTGAGAAAATCCTGAACAGCACCTGCTTAAGAAACAAAGCAGCCCCAGATTATCAGTAACAGAGGGATTCTCCAGATCAGAAGTTATCTGAAAAACCTGCAAGGCTGAGCTCTTAACCACAACACACACTGAGAGGGTACGCACTCTTTTTGCGGATCATACTGTATTCTCTACTGCTGCACATTCCATTGTCATCACCTAAAATGGCTTGCAGGGTACATCTTCCTCTAGTTGAGGAACAGTAAAACTGAGAAGTCTGAGTTTCAAGAGAACTAATAAGCACAGTTGGCTCTAGCTGGATCAGTAAATGCTCAGCACTTCTGGAAATATCAGTCCCTAATGTCTGCAAACCCTTCCACCTGTATAAAACATAACTAACATCCTTCTGGTGCCTGATCCCAAGGCCAGTGACTACAACGGAAAGACTGCCATCAATTTCAAAGGGAGCTGAATCAGAGTAGGTGCCAGTGCTGAAGACTTTTGTTGATGGTGTATTGCATTGTATACATTGGAACTAGCAAATGCTTCATTGTGATTTTTGGCCACTTGGAATATTTTTAGCAATTTGCCAAGGTTTACCCTGTGATTTATTATGGAGGAAACAAACTCAAGCACTAACAAATGAAAATATGTAAACTCAGACTTTTCAAGTCAATAGAAAGGTATTCAACTTTTTAAAGCTCTTTAGAGTCATGCAACTCAATATATATTCAATTGCTGGAAACAGCTTGATTAAGAAACAACTCAAATGTAATCTAAGCAGTCAGAATTAAGTCATTCAAAGAGATTATAGTGAAAAATTCCATATATATGATATTTTGCCATTGTCGTTCCTACAACTGTGCCCTAGATTTGTTGGAAATTCAGTAATTCCAATAATTTGTTGGAAATGTATTTTGTATCACTTTTTCACTGAGATCAAAGCACTAAGTATCTTATCTTGAACTTTATCTCAGTCTCAATAGTATCTTTACTTTTATTGAGATAAATATCTTTATCTCAATAGTATCATAAAAAATGCTTGAAATCATGAAAAACAATTTTTAATTTAGAAAGCTTAAAATATTAGAATTACCTGCAGGTATGACACTAGATAAAACAAATAATTGTTTTATTGCAGTATGTTTGGGGGGGGGGGAGTACAATATTTTAATAATTAAAAAAGGAAGAATATTAGTCATTAGACTATAAATGGAAGTTAAAAATAATCCCATCTAAAATAGCAGAAGATGGTGTCAACCTCAGTAGGATGATAAGGAATTCACTTATCCTCTCCATCTCAAGATTTCCACTTTCGCTGGCACTAAGCTAGCACACTAAGTGGCAAGAACCCCCTTTTCTGTACCTGCCATTGAGGTCAATTGGTTGGTAAAATTATGCAGTGATATGCATGCTTCTTGATCATCTTTTCAGCTGAACAGACATTATCTGTCCTTTCCTATAGAAAATAAGTGAAATAAATATGCTGCCAAATGAACAAACCCTTTGAGTTTTTTCCCTGCATTTGGACAACATGTCACTTGACATTCAAAATGCCATTATGCAAAACCAGCTAACTTGCACAAAGTCTTTTTTTGGTTCAAGAAACCCAGAGAGAACTTCACCAAGCGATTCTTTGTTAGCGTAACATTTGACCTTGTATCTCTTTGGAAATCATACAACTTTGCTAATGCAGTCCTTACAGAATTAATCAAGCAGATAGTTAGACCCTAGTTACATGAAGCCAGCCAATTATGAGCAGCACTGAAATTTGTCACTGGCATGTCCAACCACATTTTCCAACATAAAGATCAACAGAACTGTGTGGAAATGGGGCCCCCACTCTCAGACCTGCATGACTTGGACACTGTAGACTAGAGTCACTAGCAAAGCCAATGTTTTAGGAACAATGTATTCTTAAGAAAAAAGGGCTTGTTTCCTAGGTCTCCATTACCTGGTGCATTAAAATAGCAAGAAAGCAGAAACTCTTTTACCCTGTCTTTTGACTAGCAAAGCCTGAATAAATAATGCACTGAGAGTTGAGTACTCTTCAGCTGGCACTCCACTCTACTGCATGATTATGGATCCATAGTTCAATAAAGGCCAAAGGCATTACATGGTATAGCTTGAGAAGAGGGGAGGGGAAGCTGCCTGTGCCATTTTTCCCTCTTTGTTGAGGTAAGACAGCAGAGCTTTGAGAGTTCAAGGAAAGCCAAGGTTAGAGCCAGTAGCATTGTTAACAGAGAGGCAACGAAGAGAAACCTGAAGAAGAAAAGGGGAGGGAGAGGAAGAAAAGAGAGGGGCACAGAAGGCATCCATAGGAACAACTGCCTCAACAGCAGACATATATTTAAAACAGCACAGATCAGGAATATATCAAAGCACTTTATCCAGATAAAAAGTTTGGTTACCATTGTAAAGTCCAATTTCCATCCTTGAATAGGTATTAGAATGACAGAACCAGAACGCATGTATTAACTACACTGGACACAATCCCCTATCTAGTAACTGGAACCAGACTGGATATAAAAATCATTGGTCTAGTTTCCAAAAGGTAAGTGACAGTTAACTAACTTTTGAAGCAGCTGGCTTGGAAGTGAATGATTAATTTACAACTGTTCTTGTCAGTTCCATTCGCTTAATGCTACTAGATTGCACTGCTCAGCAAGAAATCTTTTTTTCTGGGGTCCAGTCTGCCTTTCTACTCACTTTTTAGAATCTCCAGTTACCAATTTATTTTTTGTAGCTCTCACACTGCAATCTTCTATGAGAATAAAATCCACATTCAACACAAAGCTCAGTGGTAAAGTTTCTCAGGTGTTGAAATGCTCCTCTGATACCATAAAAGTGCAAATTAAAGCCATGGTATGTTATACTAACAATTTAACTTTCTGTCAAAATATACCATTCATTTCACCCAAATTTCAATTTCAATTGTCACTGAATACATTCTTACAAAGGGACATAAGGTGATTCATGGCCCACGCTTCTCATGAAGAAATGGCTTCATCAAGACAGGCCAGAAATGCTGCACTTGGTAAGACGGAACCTATGCAGTGTTATGAGCAAGACGAGATTGAGTACACTGCCACATTTGTACAGCTCCAGTTGATACCTGTCACCTTATCTCTGTATCTTAGCACCCAGTTCAAACGACAACAGAAAGTTCACAGACTATCACATTTAAGCCAGAAGTTCACTCCTCTACAATCACCATTTTGAAGACACACTTATTTCTGTTACAGTAATATAGAGGAAGCCTCATTATGGATCATAACCCCTTTACAGTACAGAGACATCACTACAATGACAGTCCTTGCTACAAAGACCTTACAGTGAGCTTGATGGAGTGCAGCAGTGGGAATGCGACAAACAGGATCAGAAGACCACAGGCTTAACATATGCAGAAGTCCTTTTACTATGGTAACCACACCAATTGTTGTTTGAATACTTAGTTCTGCAAATGACCATTATAACATGTGCCACTGCATACAAAAGCCTGGGTTCCACCGGCAACCTCATTTTTATAAGGTTGTAACAAAGCTTTGTGGACTTGAATTCCACAGGCAGATTCTTCATTATTCTGCTGGAAAAATCCATTGGTTAAGTGAAGGGACACAACTATGTTTCTGCATTCCAACAATTTAAATATTTCACAACATAACCACTGTTGCAATGACATCGCTGCTTTCTGACCCACCACTATGTACTTTCCTATGGATCTCAGAAGGATCCTGAGAACACAGACAGCAAAAGCCTGTCATTCATACTGCAATGTAGCATTTTTAGACACTTTCAAAACCAGGCTGTTTACTGCTGTCCAAGCTGTCCATAGCTAAGTTCTTTAGGACAAGGTAGCATTCTCCCACTAGTTTTGTGTCTTGCAAGCGAAGCAGATCTCAGTAACGTTCCACTGACTCACACAAAATACAGTCTTTGCAGAGATTTGCTAAACTGTTGTTGTATGGAAGAACTCAAGTCACTAAGCCTCTCTGTAGTAGCACCTTTAGAACATAGCAACTGCCCAAGCAGAATTCTAGAAGACTAGCACCCCTGTTTACAGAACAGTAATAATGCATATGGCAGAAGGAAAGAAGCTAAGAAGTTACCATTTGATAAATGATTGTGTCTAAATTTCCTGCACAAGCTCTAACACCTCCTGTATTAAGCACTGAGCAGACACGTAGTGAGACACTGCAAACATCTGCTGCACGGATGTTGGTATCTCTGATTTTTAAAAGGCAAGGTTGAGAAAAATAGGGTAAAATGGAAATACATTAAAGAAAATGTTACAGGGTTTTATTTGATTTCCAACTTTGATGCCATAACATGTCTTACAGGAAGATTTTACAATTGCTATTGTAAATATTGGAGCATCCATCACTGCTCACTGTAGAGCATTCCTTTGCAAGATAACAAAAAGCAGCAGCAAGTCAAACGGCTTATAGAGAATGTGCAAAGTTTTATTTGTTATGCACAATGTCCTCAACATGATACAAGATACAGATTTAAACAGTTTCTGCCTCAGAGAGTTTACAATCTAAACATTCTCAAGGCTTGGATTTTAACTCCTGTTGGCTCCTGGAAAAGCCTCTTAAATCAGAATGCAAAAGATTTTTTACTTCCAGCTTGAATTTTAAGCTGAAAAATCAAGTCAATGAGACAGTAGAAGCCAGAGCTGCATTGCATTCAATGGGCATTCAGGAGTAACCTGATTAAATTGGGGGGGGGGGGGGGGAACACGACACGACTACGAACCAAAACAAAGAGGAAAAAAAAAACACCACAAAAATCACAGTTTTTTCTGGTAAGCTATGAATCCAGTTCTATTAAACATCACACAAATCACACAGCACCTTCAGGAGCACGAGACTGACTACAGCCTCCAGCACCACAGACCATGGACCTCAGAACTTCCAAAGATCCCACAAATTCTCTAAGCAAGCCCCACGACAGAAACAATACTTACAGCTTTAGCAAAAATGACCATCAGCTCAGGGAACTGGTGTGTAAGGAGGGCAAGCATTGCTGAAAAGGAACATAGGCCTGCTGTGAAATGGATGAAAAAGGGAAGTTCCTTCTGTGGGTAAACGGAGACTTCATGAAACGCTGAAAGGAAAATATTAAGAATATTTATATTTGATAATCAAGGACAGATTTCTGAATTAAACACTCCATTCTACATTTACAGAAGGCGCAAGTGTGGACTCAACTATTGTGCAGCTCAAAATGTTAGGTCCCAGTACTTTACTCAAACTTTTTAAAGTTTTTCCCTGACATTAAATGCCTTTGCTTATTATTAACAGTCACTACAGCTTTCTCTTCCCAATCTTCTTTTCCACTTGCATGGGATTTATTTTTAAAGCATTTCATCAGGCTTAGTTTTTGATACCTGCTCTTTTAACAGGACAGAGGGAAGAGCTATAAAATTTACAAGCTGTCAAAATACACGTTCCAGACAAATTACTTAGACCAATTTAAGCAATTCAGGTGTTTTCAACCTTTTGAAGCATTAATTCTATTATTTAAGGAGAACAGCATTCATTTTTCAAGTATATTTCAGTTTTCCTGCTTCTCCTATTTTAATGGAATACTCGTCCACCTTAAGTTCAGTAAATCCAAAACAACCATCAGATCGTACGTGCACACAAGGTAGCTCCGTAAAACTTCCCAAAGATTTCTGGTTTGTAGACTACAGTACATTTTTCAAGCAGCTGACAGAGCAGATCTCAAAGAAAACAGCACCAGAACTAGGTTATAAATTCTGCATATAACAGTTCCTTGCAATTTCCAATCTATGGTCATGAAATCAAAAGAAGGTGATTAGACAGCCTAAGAGGCTGGCATATGGAGCTTTCAGCACTCAAGACACTAGAACTGATTACTAGCTGAGGACCTGTTTAGTGAATTTGTAATTACTTTCAGGCTCTGAATACCTGCAGTTCTGACTTATCAATGATTCTGAAAGGTTTTTTTAAATGAAAAGGTTTCTTTAGACACAAGTAATTATGAAAGGGTTGCACATATTTCTTCACAAGCTGGTTTTAAATCTACAAAAGCAAAATTTAGGGAAGCCTTTTTAGAAAAAATGAAAACATAATTGTTTCATTATTTGTTTTTATTGTACTAGTTTTTCTTCTTGTACCTGTATTTTTTGGCTTTTAACATGCAGCAGACTAAAGTCTGAGGAAGAAAAAGACAGTTCACCCTCCCAGTTACTGTTTCTGAATGCTGGCACATAAAAAAAGTTATCACTATAAAAGCAACCCCAGCAAAAATGACTTGTGCCTTTGCCTATAACTCAATGACAGAGGGCTTGGTTTTGTTTAGCTTTTACATCTGTGATTATGGAACACAACGCTGTAGAACACACAGCGTTCCATGTCTAACGCCAGTCGGAGTTGTTTAATGATATCCCAGAGATTATCAGTTCACCTTCTTAACAAGCAACCAGTCCTGCTACTTTATGATACAGTATGATAGCAATGCACTCTTTACCGAGCAAACAAAGGAATGGCTGTCTACTACTGAGTAGTAGGAAAGGATTAAAAAAGAGAGAAAGAGAGAGAGAGGGAGAGAGAGAGAAGGATTCTTTTTACACCAGTTGTTCCTACACTGAGATATTAGAATCAAATCCAAAATACATATGGACAACTAAAAACAATTCTATATGTTCACAGCCATTCGGGAATTGTTACTAGTCAGACCAATTCAGGGTCTTTGAATCATTAATTTGGCCAACGTTATTTTAAATAGATAAGTTTAAAAAATTAAGTGTCAAGATTTCTCGAGGAAGTAGTGCAATAAAAGTGTTAAGATGATTTTATTTATGGGTAGTTTTATATTTAAAACATAACAGGAATGCGTGAGTGATCGTGTTGAAATATGTGCATGTGTTGGTGTTTAATTATGCTGGGAAGTCTACAATTTAGGGTTAGTCACTAACCCAGGAATTCCTTGTGCAATATCCTGCATAAGTGAGAAATGAATAATTTAAAGCAGTCTGGGGGCAAATTTAAATTACACATTTTAAATATAACTTCAGGCATTTAAATAGGAATATGTATGTGCAGGTTTGCTTTTCCACAGCTGTGGTCTCAGTGGGTCTGCTGGTACTTTTGCAGTAGCCCTTTACAGTCCTCTGGGACTTGTGTTTCTTCATGATATAAAAGTTAACCTTAAAAAAATTCTATTAGCACATACAATTAAGAGTCCAATTCTTATCTAAATTAATGTTACTTTCTCAGACATAATGAGCGAAGGTCCTAATGGTTTATTTTCAGGTTGCCTTACAGAAACAAAAAACATGTAGGCTCATACTTGCATAAAATAATCTTGAGGTAATAGACAGTTGAAGAGCACTTACTCTTCAGTGTCAAGTGTTAGTATAAATCCATAAGAAGATCTAAATGGATAAAAAATTCCAGGAGGCATACTATGCAGTGGATGAATATGCACCAATAAATTAATCACAGAAACCAATAAACATTCTCTCAAGCTAAAGATTAACCAAGGACTTCCTTTAAGATCACAAACAGGTTTTGCCAGATACTTGAATGTAAGACTGGAACCATGCATTTACACATTTACACTTTGCTAAAAGGAAACAGCTCCTCTGCAACAGTAACCAAATCTATGACTTTTAAATGTGATTTCAAGAACTAGTCCATTTTTTTGCTCTCAAAGTTGGGAAAACACAGGTTGGATGTATCACACATGGAAATTTCCTCCTGGAAGGATCTATTAGGTTATTACAGAATCAAGCTAACATTTATCCCCATGCACATGTAAAGTGCTTAAGGAACATTTGGGAGGGACATCAACAAGTAGCTAAATCCCCTTCATGGGGAGCTCAAGCCAGAAACCACAGTAAGGTAAATACAGAACAACACAAACTGAATACTTCCTTAAGTTACGTTTTATCATCGATGCTTACAAACCACTTACTTGGCAACAGTTCTCTGTCTGCTGTTTCTGTACAACTCGGATAGGGATAGAAAAGATGGCCTTTCTCTAACGGGTATGGGATCATCCTAAACGCTGAAAAAAGAGAGTGACATTATATTCATAGCTAAACCAAGCAACCAGATTCCTACAAAGAGAACCAACTGTGATTGAGGTGAATAAAGGCAAAGAGATTAGTCTACTGTCCAAAAAGAAAAAGAAAAAAAAACCACACCCAATGAAAACAAAGATACTTACTGCCCTCCCATGTACAATGTAGCAGATTTAGAGCTCCTTCTATCCTCTTCCAGTGCTGGAGATGAAAAAAAGCATATGCTACTGCCTCACTGTCCCCTCGTTTCAGAATATGCTCTGGAGGTAGGACTAAGCTTTTCATTTCTAGCAAATACTGAAAGTAAAAGTGGAAAGCACTTTGTTACACGAAATATTCTTAAATCCTTACTAACTGTGAAACATGAAGGATTATTTGAGGCATAACAGAGCACATCGCACAGAGACCAACTTCTGTCTGTTGAAGAAATAGCATCTATTTGCACAGGAAAGGGAAAAGGAAAAAAAAAAGAAATATCAGTGTATAAGGCTCTTAAAATGAGATTTTCACATGCAGAGTATCAGGAAAAAAATGCATCTTCAGTGAGGCAAAATATGAAAGTTTTTGTAGAAAATGCATAAAATGTAGTGCTGCTGGTACAATAGCAATGAGCTGCAAGTTTAGGCTAATAAAAACCCTAGTATTTTTTACTCACTTTTATCACTTTCAATGCAGGAGGCTAAATATTTGTTAGTTCTCAAGTATCAGTAGCAAATCAGAAATTGGTGATAAGTGCCAGCATGCTAACGAAAGGAAGAAGAATCGAGCAAAATTCAGCAAATCGTGGTTTTAATGTGGTTTTGCTGTGCTACCACAAGTATCTCTGATTTCAGAATTTCTCAGTTTCAGCCTTCTTCCTACATGAGCAGGATACACAATGCACAAAAGAGCCAAAGACTACAAGAATTAATAAATTTTCCATTTCCCTTAAAACACAGGATATGCAATTTTGTTTTTTTCATTGTATATTAAAAAAAGAGAGGTATTCCTTTTGAACTTAGCTTTTAAAAACAGATAAGTAATTTTTAGAAGCATGAAATGATAGTTCCAGCTCTAGTATTTACTTAGGAGTTGTCTTCTCCTAGCATATAGTGTCTCATTCAATAACAGCCAAAGTTAATCCACACCTTTGATCAATGTGGCTGGCAATTCCTTTGACTGTCTCCCAAAGTGTAAGAATGCAGCCAACTCACCGATTTATTTCAGCAGATGCCACAAACTATGAGATTATTTACTAATCCAGTTTGAGGACTTAACTTTTCCCATTCAGATTCTTGAAGGAATGTAGTAGGGGTTGTGCCCTGGCCAAATAAAGCACATTTACTGCCTGGCTAGGTTCTTCTCTTAGTGCCTTGGGCCTACACTCTGGAGGGTAATATTCTTGCTAATCCTCACTAATCCTCTTCATTCTTTTTTTTTTTTTAAACACAGTAAAGGATCACTCACACAGGGCTGCTGTGGGAAAATGGTCTCAAATATCTGACCTTCGACCTGACTCCTCATGCTCTCTGCAGTGCCTAGTTTTCAGTTGTACTAACTGCTTAAAGAGTAGGGGAATGCAAATGCAATAGTGGTGATGAAGCCCCATTGCAAGTATAGCCTCAACATACTAATGCTAACCTCCATGCTTCGGAGTTTAACTACTCTTCACCCATAAGTTACCACATGAACAGAAAAAATTCCAGGATCTAGAAGATTTTAATATCTTTTTTATAACCATAAAACGGACAAGGTATTAGTATGAAAAGAATATATATATATATATTTTTTGCAGATTTAAGAAAGTCTTTTTACCCAGTTAAAATTTGTAAAATACTCAGAAGATGACTGGAAAAGAATGTTTTGCACATTATCAAAATGTAGCTACAGATCTCCCATTTGAAATGGCTTAAAAGCATCATTTTGTAGCACCATAAAATGCTTTCCTAACTTTTCAAACAAAAGCCATCCTTGTAAAAGCATAACTCAGAGCAAAAAGAAATAAACACTATTTTTATTTTCCTTATGCAAAATGATGTTATCTGCAAAGACAATCACTTTAATTAGACACAAGAACAAAGATTTACACTTCACATATTCATTCATTTTTAGTTCAGAGGAAAGGACAGACTGCAAATTTAGAAACTAGATTTTCTTCCCCACTAGTCCACCATAATGTATTGGGTAAGTTACTTCACTTATTTGTGACCTTCCTCTCCTCTTTTTTCTTGTTTGTTTTGACTACGAATATTCTACAGCCCATACTCTAGGTAGCCAGCAACAGTAAAATTCTGCCTGGCAGTTTTATCAACAGGTGTTTCAAGGAGCTATTGTAATAAAAAACTAAGAAGAAATCTGGATATGTATGCAATTAGAAGAGGAGATCACAGTATTGCAACTCAGAATCAGTTTCCTGATTGTCTGTAAAACTACCAAACATATTTTGCAAGCAGACTGCCTGAAATGGTATCTAACTTCTTAAAAAAGGTACATGAGGCTCCTGAAACAACTGAAGGATATACAAAGGAACTTTTAGATAATGATAATGCGTTATAATCTTCTTCCCCTAAAGGCAGAGGGTAAAGAAAAATCTGTCTGAGACTGTCTGAAATGAACTTGCTACGCTCTTGATCAGTCATGCAAACAAGCAGCAATTTCTCCCAGCAATTAGCTTTCTCAGTGCACATTCTATTAGATTGGACAGGCAGACAGAATAGAGTGGTTGGATAATTCAAGCCTTCACAGCGATAGTCATTTGGCCTCCATGATTATTTGCAGAGGATTATGTCCAGAACTAAGCCAACTTTCTACATTCAAGACTTCAAACCGAATGCATAACCAATACTAGCACAGTAAAAAGCAAGAAAAGATTTTATTTTCACACAACGCTTAGTGGAATCTATTACCTTGGCTACTTCAGGTAATGATGGACATTAAGTTACAGCATGTAACAATACAGGTTCTTAATCTTGTTTACACAGGGATGAAGAAAATAAGTGACTGCAGATCTTTCAATAATAATTAGAGTTCTGGAGGCATGCTTTAAATACAATAGAAAGAAGTATTTTGAAGTATTATGGGTAGTTATTGTTTGGATAATTTAATTTGGCTTCAGGGATTTGAAAGACCTAAATTCATATTTACTAATACTTAGCTTACCCAAAGGGCCTTCAGCAATACATCACTGGATTTTCCAGCAAGTTAGAAAATTTTAACTTGCGTTTAAACTTTTTTGTAACAAAACTATTGAATACTACCAATTATGAACAACTAATTAGAGCCAAACATTTATGATACAAACAACTCAAGGGCTGGAGTTATAACCAACTTCAAAAAAGCACAGGGTTAGAAAGGCTCAAACCACAAGACAATAACATAAGATGACTTCTCTCAGAAGATAAAGTAGTCCTACAGGAAATAAAATACTCTTACCTTTGGAACATGAGGGTTAAATTCCACAGCTCTGTGAATTGCTTCCACAGCATTAATTTCTGCTGTACTAAGGCCTCTTTTGGAGGCAGTTTCAGGGGAGAACCTGAAGGGAAAACCCATGCAGAACAAAATCGATAAATGCTAACCAGTTGTTTGTTTAAAGTTGGAACTCACCAAGAACTGACTGATTTATCAAAAATGAAAAATAAACCCTTCTAGCAAACAAATGCAAAGGCTAGTTTTGGTATCTTGACTGGCATCCATGCCAAAATGACAAAGATATGTTAACCTTTTAGAAACTTAATGTCAATCACCTAAGGTAATTGAGTTCTCAGTCTTTAATTAGATTGTTGCAACATGACCTTCTAAGGAGGAAAAGCTAGAATCACCTGAGGACTAGATCAGGAAAAAACAAATGCCAATATGAACTTCCACGAATATCAAGCACTTAATCCACACACAAAAAAACCCCCAAACCTGCTGAACATCACAAGCGAAATACTGAAAACTTAATTTATAGAAAAGTACATCTGTGGATATGTGCTTTTGGATAATCCCTTTACCTGCATTAATTTTATGGATGCTTAAAAAATTTTTTTAATTATGTTCAACTATCCTGGATTTTACACAAAGTAAGAGCATACTATTTGTCCATAAAGTTTATTTTTCAAGAGAAAAGCAAAACAATAAAAATTGAAAGAATTTTGTATAAATACACAGCTATTATTTTTAGAAATATAAGCACTATGTGTTGGATTTAGATCTTTTTAATTCACACTTTACAGCATAATCCAAGATTAGCAACAAATCACTGTTTTCACAAGTGGGCTTGCTTACCTTTCTGAAACAGCTCTGGCTTTTAACAGGGCTGCTGTGTAACATATTGCTGCTGATTTTGGAAGACTAATATCTATGATAAAATAAAATAATTAAACTGTAACATTTGAAAGTAAGACAAACATTTTAAACCCACTTCCTTTGAGCTTAAAGATTTTTATTTGGGTATACCATATAATAAATGTCACGTCTGGAACATTTCAGCTATGATTAGAAACCCTGAAATTCTTAGCCACTAAGCACAGTCTTCTGGTGACCAGTCAGTCTCAGATCAAAAACTCAGAGTTGCAGTTGGGTTGGAAAGAGTAATTCTTTCTTCTAAACACACCAAGATGCTGAAACTGGATTTAAAGAGAAATGCATGCCTAAATAGACACTTGAGAACAAGGTATTTTCCCTATATTAACCCATGGAGGTTTAAAATGAGCTTTTAATCTTCACCTCATTTTGCAACTGTATACAAACACAGAGTTTTACAAAATATTGAAAGAGACACTGACTAGAAGCTGACCAAAAAAACTACATGACAGATAGAAAAATTGTTAAAAGAAAATGCAATTTCCATTCTTTTCCAATTCAATGGGAAAAGTATCTATTAGTTTGATGCTTTGTAGAACAACTTCTGAGGCCAAGTTTGAGATGACAATTATAGATTAGAAGGTTAGCACTTCACAGTACAAGTTTACTTTAAAAGCAGACAAAGCCTGGGGTCTCATTCCCAAGCATCATGTTGTGTATAGTCATATAGCTCTTGGGTTTTTTGGTAAATCCCATCCTGGCCTTTTGCTTAAGTAAATAAATAAATAAATAAAATTAAATTTAAAAAACCACCACACAGAGCACCCTTTTCTTAAGAAAGTCACAATTTCTGACATTAACAAAGACATCCTGGCAAAAGAGCAAATGGTTTTGTTAAATTAATAAGAACCCGTACAGCAAAGCATGGATGGTCAAATAATACAAGCACACAGCTGAAGTGGCCACACACAGGGGCACAGGATTTTGGCAAGAACATCATACTTCTGATTCCCTGAAGCAATAAAGAACTGAGACACAACAGAGAACACACTGACTTCTCAAGGGCATGGATCGCTGGCCACAAAATACTGCTTCTACGTCCCTCCATTCTGAAGATGATTAAAGGGACAGTTTTGGCAGCAGCACTTGGTACACTAATGACCTGGGTGTTAGCTACATGGCAAAACTCTGGGGACAAGTAAGTACCTATTTCATTAACATTTATCTAGACCTGTGCAACACCTGCAACATTCTGATTCAGAAGCATAGTGAAAGCAAACCACTGTCATTTAAGGGAGAAAAGCTTGTACACCACCAGTCTCTGGCAAGCAGACTCAGTATTACAGAATAGTCAGAACAAGACCAGAGGATGACAGAAAGGAAGGCTACCTTTTTCAGCCTATCTACATCAAATACTTTAAGGGGGCTATATGACAACTGAAAAAGGCTGATGGAACTATTCATAACCAGGGATCTAGAAGAGATTAAAAAAAAAAAAAAAAAAATCCTTGAGTGGAGGCAAAGTGAACTTCAAGATCTGTTTGTGGATTAGTGGTAACTTAAGAACATGATACTTAATTCGTATGTAATTTAGCTTGCCTAAATTCGGATAACTCCATCTTGAGCTCATCATTTTAAATGGAAAAACCTGACTCATGCTCTAAAAGTGCCTTTTGTGGGTGATGAGGGGAATCTAGCCAACTAGCTCAGACATTGGTAGACACCTGGCTTTTGAACAGACACACTTTGCCCCCTCACCTATACAATTATACATAAACGTCAGTATTTTTCCAATAGACATTACTTACCGTCATACTTCGCTAAAACTGCCTGGACATCTGCATAAGCCTGTAATTCCAGCAGTGCCTCCAGGAGGTTTTCATGAATATTCAGCATGCTAAGAAGTGGAAACTCTTTCATTAACTGCAAATCAATAAAGAGAAATAAATTAGGTATGATTATATAGTATTTTATTTGAACTCCTGAAACAGTTAAGAAAAAAATACAATAATTTAAGCTTTGTCAATGCCCTGTTCTTTTGCAGTGTTGAAAACAGGCATGTAACCAAAAGTACTGCACCATCCCTACCTTAAAGGGGTCACTTTTTTTGCCTGCATTCATCTACCGGAAAACAAGTATACTTAGGTGTTCATACACAATACTTTTAGCCCAGATTGGCATGTTTCTCCCAGTGGGCTGGTTTGGTCAGTATATTTTTGTGTAATAACAACTTATGATACATCTTTGGCAAGCAAAAGGTAAGAGTGAAATACGATGAAGTACAAAGTTTGGCTATTTTGATAAGTTAGTCATTGACCCAAGTGTGAAGCAAACTTGACAGCAAAACTGTGAACATATGCCATTATATAATGTGAAAATTTAGTTTCTAGATACAGGAATCTAAAAAATTGTCATCGCCATCCCCCCCAGTAAGTAAATCCATCATGATATGCAAATCTCACTGGGAAATAATTCAATTAGATTCACTATGATGCCTAGAAAGGGAGTTTTACATGACCAGTTTGGACAACGTGACTGAAAAACATCAGGAGTTGCTCACACTTCTTTTAAATTACTTACATCTCTCATCATTTTTACAGCTTCTCTTATTCTTCCAAGTTTTCTTGCACACATAGCTAGCCTCCTTTTCACATATACCAATACATTGGTGTCTCTTCCTGATTAAAAAAAATGGAAAATTAGTCCATCAGTTACAATCCTTTTAAAAAAACAAATAAACATGAACACACACTCTAACAGGAATATTTCAAAGTAGCTAATCCAGGTGCAACTGACTGTAGAACCAAAATAGTAAAGATACATTCAGGATTGTTGTCATCATCTTTTCTACACCTCTAAAATGAAGATATAGAAATCTCTCTCTCTCAAAAAAACAAAACAAAAACATAGAACCTGTTCTTCCCTAACCGTATGTAAAAGTATAAAATAATTAATAGAGCTGTCCCAACCAAAGCCCATCTAGACCAATGTCAGCAAATCCTTTTAACAAGGTTAAACGGCAAAAAAATTAGACTCCCCCCCCCCCCCAAATGTTGGCTGGAATAAAAGGAGCATCAACAAGACAACCTATGACAAATACATAGCATAACTACCACTTTCTAAGTTTATTCTGGTACTACAAAAGATCACACAGCATGTCATGCTAAGCATAGCTAAAACAGTAAGAACTGCTACACTGATTTGGGAATTAAACTTGAATCACTAATCATAACTTTCATCTTACTTTGCTGCTGAAAAACAGGTGTTTGTTTATCTGGTTCAAAATGCTTACTCAGCTGTGCTTCATGCTGAGGACTTTGGGAATGGCAGTTTTGAGACCTTCTGTAAATTGTTTCTCCTGCTTTCAGAGCCTGTTTAAAATACTTCTCAGCATCTACAATAGTTGTTGCTTCTTCCTCAGCCAGAAGAACATATGCAGTTGCACAGCTGTAACAGCAGAAAAAAGACACAAAATATTCTAAGGGACAAAAAGCTTAATATTTTTGAGTAAGCGTAAAAAGCTTCCGAAATAGGGAGTTTTTGCTCGTGTTTAGTATCTAAGCATTGACAATAGTAAACTGCTGTACCATAATATTCACTGGTTATGTTCAAATGGTGAATGCCAGGAAAACAGAAACCTTTCAGCTTTAAGGCAAAATAAACATTCTGAGAAAAAAAAAAAGTTATAACTGCTAGTAAAATTATTTTCCATTAAATATTTAAAATGCTGTGATAATTGTGTGAAATTCCTTTTTGTTCTATTGGTTTGTTTTCTAAAACAAAAAGGTAAACCTTTTTACACAAAAAGGACCAGATTACAAAACAAAATTGATTGCAGAAGTAAGTGAAATTTTTTGGTTTGTGTTATACAAGTATATTTAAAACCCTTAGAACAACATCATCTATGAACTCCCAATACAGTACTATCACAATGCCATTCCTGATACACCTAGATTCTCATATTCAGTTTAGGCTGTTCCACCTCAGCATGAGTTTTCCTGTGTTATTGCTACTGATACAAAGATTAAAAAAAACCCCAAACTTTTCTAAGAAAAAAGGGAGAACAAAAGCTACTTTTTCTAAAACATAGTTCAATGCTTCAGTGTAACTGACAGCCACGTGTGTGATTCTCATATTCGCAAAAATCCCTCTTAAAGTATTTAGAAACTTCTCTTGCTAATTCTAAATAATTAGGACAAGAAACTGATACTGTGGTCAATATTATGCCATTTAATCTTTCACACCGGAAATAAAGAAAATTAACTTATATTCTAAACTTACTCATTGTTCAATTCTAAAGCTTGATAAGCTGCTTTAATCCGGGCTTGAGGGTTTCTCTCTCTCCATGCTTTCTGCATAACTGTTGCAAAAACATTTAAAAGGCTGGTGAGGAACAGAAATGCAGGCTAACACCTAGTTAACCAATCAGAAAAGCTGAGGCAATATTGGCTGTTTATGTTTCAATTCTACTAGATTAACATTCGCTTTCTTTTTGCGAATTCACCTTTGCTAAACAACTGCTATAGGGAAGAGTAAACAAGCATTTTAATTCCAGCACGAGCTTCTACCACAAGAAGCAGAATCTTGCAACATCTGATTATGTCACAGATTTAATCCAAGATAGCAATACCAAAAAGAAGATTATTCATTGACCATTTAAGAACTCCTAAACTGAAACAAAAGGCAGCTTACACAACCAGGCAGATGTACAGTTTCTAAATCGCTACAGATTTTTGGAAACATTTCACAAGGTTTGTTGAAAGCTTGGCAGGAGCAATTGTTAAACACAGGTTCTTGCAGACCTGCACAGAATTTTAATTTAAGCTTTCAAACAGAACTTCAAAGAAAGTTGATATAGTAAGATGTGTGTTGCACAGTTATTATTTCATACTTCAGTGTTTGGACAACCAGATCATACAGGGTTAAACAATTTATTTTTAAATTTACAAAGCATGTTTGAGTGGAATAACATGGCAAAGCCAGTTCAAGATACAATACAATCATTTATCATCTTATTAAAAGATGTTCTAAGAAGTAATTAAAAACAAAGGATGAAATCTACCTATTTAAAAGGTTTATTTGAATTACTACAACTCAAATTCAAAATTAGTCAGATGAAGAGCAAACAAAAGGTTCAGTGAAGCATCTCTACACCCTTCCCCATATGTTTCTACTAGAGAAAAGTGGGATCCCAAACTGGGAGCCAACTTCAACCAAAAGAAAGACAGCTTACTTACAGCTACCATTTTCTAGGCAGAATTAATAGCTTTCACACAAAATAACAGTTCTGAAAGAACTCCAGAACATTACATTCATGGAAATAAATATCTGGCCTATCTCAAGTATGATAAGAAAACTGAAGAACCTATGCATGTTTCTTTTGGAACAAAACTTTCTGCTGTCCAGCAAGAATAACGTGGAAAAATGTTCAAGTTCTCTTTTGGAAACAAAATATTAGTCTTGGCTTAGTAAGCGAGACAATACACTCCATTTGTGAAGTAAAAACACATCAAACATGTCACAGCTAGCTGACAAGTAATGCTTTCGGAACTTGACAAATTGGTAATAGTTAGCACCTAGTCTGACAATAACCAGGTTGAGTACATTTTCTGCACTAAACATTTGGAATACTATAATAAAATCATGGAGACAGCACTGTTTCATATGATAGCTTGTGCTATGCTGACATATATTAAAAATATCCGCTTTACACATTTCATATATATATCTCATACATATGTCATTGGTACCTGTATCTGAAGGCCGAAGGGCATCCGTATCACATGTGAAAAAGTTCTGATGATCTTGAGCAGACAAATTCATGTCGTAATATGTAAGAGGCTCCTTCCCAGTCACCCACATGTACCTTTAATAAAAGAAATTTCAGTAATATGTGCTGCTAGTAAATGGTAATGCTGATCCCAAGGAGGATATCTGATGTGCTTAACCGAAGCTAGTGCAGAAACCTTATTAATAAGGGAGAGGGCTACTAACCAGAAGTTTTCAAAGTACTACTGCTCCATGATCTGTACAGGTTGCCAGAAGGCTTCCTGCAGAGGAAAAAAAAGTCTTTTTGATCCCAAAGTTCTAAATGACTGGGGAACTGGCTACCTAAGAAGCACCTTTTCCTATGAAATAGCACAGAGACTTACAGCATGGCTATATTAGTTTAAGAAGTGAGATTTCAGATTTAGAATCACTGTCTCAACATCTGAATAAAATAACTCAACAGCTGTGAGACCATCATTTTCCTAGAGTTTTCCAAAAAGAACAACAAAATAAATTCAGCAGTATTTTTCTCCTACTTTACTCTGAAAATCTGATGATGTTTACAATAATATTCTCATTCTTAACATTGAAACTGCCAAAGTCTGGATAGGTGCTTTTTAAACACAGGACTGGCATCAGTCCAAACTTCACCCCTATAATCTTGTAGGTCTTACTGTCTCCCAATAGTATTATTGCAAGCTCTGGGAACACAACAAATACGTTCCAGACTAATTTTAAAACTAGCAATGAAAAATAAGATTATTAATACCTGCTATATTCTGCCCCCCTGAAAAGATTGAGAGGATTTCGCCACACTTTGCACTCTGAAAAAAGATTTAAAAAAAAAAGTACTTTCTGAATTAAGAGCACAAGAAATACTACCATGACTTTAAAATATAGTAACTACACAGTTTTACTTCAACAACAACAAATCCCACAACTGGTTTTAATCTGAGATTTATACAGTTTCATCTCAGTTATGGTTTTTTTTTTTTTTTTTTAAACACATATGATCTTTTTCTGCTCCCTAAACTTCTGTTGTCCCATGGATCTTTTCCCCCCAGCATTTCCATCATACAAAAGCACACAGTGGAAAAATTAAACACTGCTATGCACATTCATGCAATGTTTATCTTGTACGTATTAAGAATAGCAAAAATCTATTCTTATTGAAACAGTTCTAGATAAACGTGTAATATTTTGAAAATGATGTTTTTGATAATGAATGTTTTAGATTAATGATACTATGTAACATATTATGTATCACTTAATTTCTTTTACCATTATTAATAAAACACATTGGTAAAATGTAGGCCTTTCTCCAGTTACTGTAAGCACTAATGCAGAATCAAAACCATCCAAAAGAAAAATAAATTCACTTGAACAAGGCCTTCTTGAAGCTCAATGAAAACCATAGGGATGCATTAACAATCACCTGGCATATTCTGCCTGTTTGTTTCATTCTCTCCACTGTTAGCTGAGAATGCTACTGGTGCTGGAGGGCTGTTTTCTGCTCCACCAATGAGGGGCCTCAAATGACTCACAGATACCTGCTCAATGAAAGATGTGCCATATTTTCGGAAATGCCACCACTCGAACACCTGTCACAAGAGTAAAAAAGCACCAGAAATTTCCTTAGGCAACACTCTTCCAATATAAACCTAAGAAACGAAAAGCAAACTGTGAACAGCAAGGACAGTCCCCTGCAAATGACTACAGACAGAACTTATCTACATACAAATTAACACCAATTAACTGTTTCATGCCTGTCTTGTCATGCAAGATCTCCCACATAACATGAAAGAGACCGAAAAAAAATAGTAAAAATTTCATCAAACATGAGTTCCCCCTCCCCGAGTTATTAAGCTAAATTCTAAACCATTTCAGAAGGTGCTTGGATCTTTTAATACCAAAGTGTGCAGTATGGGGAAACTAGACGTAGAGGCAAGAATCACAAGCTGGGTGTAGCTTTTTCATTTTACAAAATTAATCTAAAAAATAAAGCACAAAATGGAGAGTTAAACTGAGATGTTCTGCCAGTCAAACTCCTAAGAGGGAAGTTTTAAGCAACGGTAATCTAGTTCACTTACTAGAAATTTTGGATCAAAAGCACTACTGTCTTTCTCTTTATGCTATTAAAAGCATCTGCTTATCACAGTCCTCAAGCACTATACTATATTGTCAGCCCTGGACCAACTTATCTGAGTACTTCCATTAGCATGCAGAAACAAGTCACATTCAAACAAACGGTATTCCTTGTTATGAAACATTACTACAAGTAGTTGCTGCCCAAAATCCACTTTTTTTTCTTTTAAGAAACATATTTTGCATAATTTCCATATATACAGATATAGATATACACACACATCTTAAAACAAGCCTGAATTCCTAAAACAGGCACAGGTTACTTAAGACTTATTGAAACATGCAGGATACATAGTAAGAGAGTGCTTACAATACACCAGAAGAGATACTAAACAGTAAGTTCCCTTGTAGTACAAAGGCACCCTCTAGAGTCTGTTCAAAAAAAGTTTATTGCATTTCACCTTAACAAGTTCAAAAGATGTTAAAAAAAAAGGGGGGGGGGAAGCAAACTACTTACAAATATCAGTCCAGAAATAAAAGATGAAGTCACAGTAAGTGCAAAGTAGAATTTTGGTGTCAAAGTGCTTAAGAATACAGTCACTGTTAAGAGAAACAAAACCAAAGAGTTTATAAGCAGAACCAAAAAACACAAATAACTTGTTTTTAAACAAACAATACTGTATAAAATACTATGCAAACATATAATGCAACATCGCCTTAGTAACGTTACAGATAACGGTTATTTTGTTAGAGAACCCTTTTCATCTGTCACCTTCTTGTTGGAACTGTCTAACATTAGTTAGGTTATATATGCCACTTAAAATCTCTGTGCATATGCTTGGATAAAGGCGGCTATGATTTCAACTATCTGCATGGCTGGTGAATAATAACAAGCCATTTTAATGCATTATTTTATTTTAATCTAAAACTGAAAGTTATTGTTCGGATACAAGTTTCTATTCAGTGTTAACAAGGACACTGAGGAAGCTTACTTTTTGAAAAAGCATATTCCTGCGCAACACTAAAACAAAGATATAAAATATAACAAAAAGTGAGCCAAAATTAATATGTATTATAGTGTTGCACAGTACGACATATTAGCACATTGTGTCTTCTGTATCTTATATAGATTCCCTTTCTTGGTATTCACAGGAAAACGCAGTTCTGTTATCACTCTGGCCATGTTTTCTAACTAGAACTAGAGGTGATCTTTCCACCTGTCACTCTATAGCCTCATCCAGGCTAGCAGCAGCGGGAAGAGGCGGCGAGAGAAATCTAGCAGCGTATGGCACCACCAACCGGGGAGCCGCGCGACAGGCACGACCCCCGCTGGGGAGCCGCATCCAGCCGCCGCGGGTTCAAGCTAAGTTTAACAGCGCAGGCCCCGCCGCCGCCGCCGCCCCCGGCCTGGCCC
>NW_020450705.1:834031-853040 GCF_003343035.1 Apteryx rowi | reverse complement strand
GGCCCGGCCGCCCCCTCCGTCCCTGGGGCCGGGAGCGCCGCAGGGCGGCCCGCGCGCTGGCGCTGAGCCATCCAAATAAGGATAAAGCGCTCATTTTTCAACACGACACCTTATTGCTTAGCCCTAGCTAAGGTGTCTCTCCGTGGTTTTGTGCGTAAAAACGATATCCGCCGCTCTTCGGCTTCCTTTGCTTCTGCTGGATCAATAAAGTTAGCAGCCCTTTAAAGACACGTCGAGAAGTCTGCTCAGCTCCAAATCATGAGGACCTTCAAAACGCGTTTTCTGGTTTTCTGCTTGTCCCAGTTGCTGCTATTTACTTTGCTGTGGATTGTAAAAATTGTACCGGATTGTGGGGACTAAGCAGGAATAAATACGGAAACATTATTTTAGAAACTGGAGAAACAAACAGATTATTCATCTTGCATAGGAATAGGGAAGAATCCCAGTCTTACAGGCAGCACTAGGGCTTACGTAACAAAGGAAGGGACAGACTTTTCTGTACATCCGTAGACACAAGATGTGTACAAGTGATAGTTAACAAAAAATTTTGAAGTTACTCTTCCTTAAATCACAAAAATATATATAGCTTTTGCTTTCTTAATATTCTGAAGCAGCTCATCAAGGCTCATAGGTCTTCAAGGATCATGCGAGCCTGGAGTCTGCTTTCATTTGCCTCTCAAACTGCCAATTTCAGCTTCACTGTAGTGACGTTTCTCATGAAGGAACCACATAGAGTCTCACGGTGCAATTCCTCCATTAATATTCCTGTAAGTATGGAACTAGGTCCATGCTATGGTTATGTACCTGATCACCTTAAAACAAAACTAATATGGTACAGGAGTTATATTTTTTCTGAAAATATTTTTGCTGTCCTTAAGCTACTAATTATTCATCTTCAGCTGGCCAGGCAAGTGTTCCTGGTGTGTTTCATTGTAAAATAAGAGACTACCTTAGCCAAGTTACTGCAGAAATCAATTCATCAGTCTTGCTTTTCACTGGAGAGACCTCAATGTTCACAGAAGGCAAGGAATAACATTTATGGTAGCCATCGTGCTGCATGATCCAATTTTTAATCAATTTTTGTAGCTTAGTCTGTATTAACTAAGTAACTGAAGATTTAGCTTAGCATATTCTTGTGATACAATCCAAGAAGTTTGAAAGCTGTAGTTAGACTCAAAATGTTAGTTAAGAGCACATGAGCACTGTTCAAAATAGATATTGCAGAACAGAATTCCTTTGGTCTTTAGCACATAACTGAAGTTTATTCAATGCTGTATAAAATGTATATTTTATCTGTTGTCATTTGGCTGAATTTCATTCCAGTTCCAACTACTGAAATTGTAGTCATCATTGCATTTGATGTGAAAATTAAAACAAAAGTAAAGCTTTACCATGCTGGGGGTTATGCTGGTACAGATTTTGAGAATGAGATGGAGATGAAATAAGTTGCCTTTGGTAATGTGGCAAGTCATTAACAGAGCTAGAAGTAGAACTGGAGTCCCTGTTTGTAGGCTACGTCTAAACTGTGCTTTTAACCTAGTTAATTTAGTCTGAGAATGAGAGTCTGTGCTGCAAGAACCTGGGATCACTAGGCCTTTCTTTCCCCTCCTCCCCTTGCATTCACTTGAAATCTACAATTCTTTCAAAGCTACTTATGGGAAGACTTGTCCTTCTTCAGGAAAAGGCCCGCAGAACTATATGTGCCCAAGGACTTTATTTGGCAGAACAGATGGGATTTTGCTTGAAACGGGAGCCTATGTTCTATTTCATGTCCGTGCTGAGGCAACCTTGTGTGAATTTAAAGTAGTTCCAAGCTCAGCACAGATAGAAAGAGATACTCTCCAGGCAGGATTCTGAAAAAAAGACTTGCAAAGATTTTTCTAGTATCCATTTGATAATCATTCAGACAAGTCTACAACTGTTTTACATTTCCTTTAAGTCTGAGTTTGCCAGTACTTTAAGAAAAAGCAAAGAAACCAACAATCAAAAACAACAAAATGAATTGTTGTTCTTCCCTTCCACAAGCATCAGTTCTTTAGTCTCTGTAGGCATATTTTAGGTAGGCTAAGGATACATGCTAGTTCAAGGCCTACTGGAATGCATCTTATTGCATGTAAGTTGCTTCTGCTGCCATTTTGCTGGCTTGAACTAATGACTGAGTAGCTTCCCTGTTAGATACTTTCCCCATTTTAGAAAAAGGAAGCTACTTTTTGCTAGCTGCATTTTGCTATACTGCAGAGCTACCCAAAATGGTAACGAGGAGCCAGGAAATAGGTCAGCTTGCAGAAAGTCTTTTCATGCTTCTGCAAGTGAACATCCTGCCAGTGTGCTGACACCACTTTGAAACAAATCAACTCTGAAAATAGTAAGGAACAACAATTCAAATGCTTGACATTAATCACTTTACTCCATACAGTCTGTGTCCCACACTCCACTCTTGACTGTGGTAGTTTGACTTAAATGCATTGTATTATATTGCTCCAAAAGAGAGGCAGGTCTAGCAATACTTTATAGAAGTGACCAACTTTCACTTGCAGTGTTTGCTTTGTTCATGGATGTTTTTGTGATGTTTGTTTGAAATATGGAGCCCTTCCTGTGTTGATTTAATTTTACTCATCTTCCCAAGGCGGAAGCATTTCTGGAAGACTGTAGAAATCTACTCTGCAAGATTTTAAGAGGGTGTTTCAATCAAACTGTTGACCTAAAAGTCAATCTATTAAAAGAGTAGTCTCCTTTATGAGGATTCCATATACAGAACTATTCTGCAGCCACAACATTGTTGCATAGAGATTGTAAGTTTTATGGCTTTTGGGGGTCTTAATTTGTCCGTATGTTGATTCAAGCACCTTGTAAAAGGGAGTCTGCTCAGCTGGGAGTTAATTTGCAGAATGTATTCTAGTGCAATCCTCCCATTGAAATGGATCTTGGTATGAAATGGTACATGAGCTCCAAGTACTGTATTTGTAAAGGCTTTAATACTGAGTCTGATATGCCTGTACTAGTGCTTACACTTGCTTAGAAAAGCACGTTCTCATTTGATAGATCTTCCAACCATTTAGGGCTGGCTCTCAGCAAAGACCACAAATGATATAAAGTAGCAGTGTCCCTCTTAATTACTACTACGTTATCTTAGTCACCATCTAAGCTTCTGATAGTGAAATTTAACAAGACTATGGAAACAATGTCACTATTTAAATAACTAATTAGTACACATTTTTCAAACTCTGAGCGCTACATTTTTAGCATTGCTGTATACTTACCAAGCTTATCTAAAAGCAGAAAATCCAGAGAAAATGGTCTGACATTTCATAACTCATCAACTGCACTAACTACTGCCTTTTTAGTTTATCATTCACTTATATCGCATTTTTAAGGCATAAAGGATATACATACATTTTTTTAAAATAGGTGCTAATTTGGAAAATGATCTATTTTTATCTGAAGCTCAATCCAGCTAAGAGTTGCTATTTGATACTATTGGAATAAGCCAGTATACCTTTTGCTTGGAAAGATGTATACTTCCTTTCATAGCTTGCTTTTTAAATTGTGATGAGACAAATCAAACAACTATTTTTAATTAAAACCTGGAAGACAGAGGAGCAAGCACATTTTGTATCATTCTAAGTGAGGTTTAATTTTGTGACATATCCTGTCTCCAAAGTCTTGTCCAGGAGGATTTTATTCCCTTAGGTACTGTAAAAGCCATAAAAGACTTGATTACCAAAACCATAACCCTTTATTTAGTATTAATAGTTTGAATAGAATCAATACCTAGAGCACCTGAATTCTAATAACACAAAACATGTATTGGATTTTAGAACACAGTACATTTTTATTCTCTTTTAAAAGAGAATGGGTTTTCTTGTTCCAGCTTCAGAGTTCACAAACATTTAGGTATTTTCCTTACAGTTGGCCTTCTCAGATATTTATTGCATTACTTACAGATCCAAATTCCTTAGTTCTTTCACTATTTTGTGAAAGTTTATGACTGGACTACAGTACAATTTCCAATAAAATGCGTACTTCCAGATAAACGAAGGAATAAAATGCCACAGAATGGCACCGAGTAATCCTTGAGTGGACACATGCCAGAAATGCTTGCATGCTCTGCATGGAATAGTTTGCAATTCTTTTCTTGACCAGAGATTCCAAATGGACAGTAGTTCTAGAAGAGAGAGTAACATGGCATTGATAACAAGAAACCATGATGTCCAGTAATGAATCCCTAGCCAGCTCCAGGCAAATTCAGCAACTAATTGATAAGCCAAGGTGAGCTTAAACAGAAGTCTTCTCCATTGCTTCCAAGTAGGAGGTTTAAGGTCTGAAAGTTTCTTGTGTACATCCACTCCATGTTCTTGCACAGGACATACTGTGTGGATAAAAGGCAGAAATGTTTCTGTGTAATCAAAATAGTATATATACAATATTCCGAGTCTTGGAGAGGTGCTTAATGCATGCAGCAAGAACAGTGTTGGCTTGGGTTTTGCAGTCTTGTATTCCCAAGGACTGTAATGTTGCTTTTCCAGTTGCAGATTCTTTAATTCCATCAGAAAAGTTTCTTTATGGCTACTGTTAGCTAGGCTGTAGCTTGTGCTCTCTGCAGGACAAAGAGACTTCAGATGAACAAGAGAATCTTGCACTGGGTGTTTGTTCTTGATCCATAGATGAATACATAGAATATTACTTACAGTAACTAGAGAGGTCAAAATCCCCAAGAATAGCCAGCCCCACTGCTGGCTAACTTTCTGACCATTCCCATGCTTATGAAAGACATTATGGGCTGTATCACTTCTCTTCCTAGCCATGCCTCTTTCTACAGTGTTATTGGGAGATGAAGTTTCCATAGCTTGGTGGAGCATAGGACTAACCTGTAAAGGATCTCCCGGTTCCTGTCCGGGTTCTGATGGTCTGCATTCCAGAGTGCGATTTGCCTCAGAGTTCATCCTCCATAAGCTTAGGCATGGCTGGCAGGTGTTGTCTCCACTGCTCAGGGTGTTAGAAGTGACCAGGACTGCACTACAAGAGGAGCAAGGAAAATCATCTCCTGACACTTGCAGGTTTCTTTTTGAGACACTGTCCGTTTCTGTTGACTTGTCAGATTCTTTTTGGAGCTTTCCGTCACCTTCCACATTTCTGTCAGTTTCCATCTTTTTCATTTGCATCTCCATACTGCCCTCTGCACTCTGAATACATCACTGTCTTTTCAAAGGCTGTGAAACATAATTAACTCAGAAAGCAGTCCCGTGGTAGTTGATATAATTGATTTACTGTTCTGTCTCTAGAGGGATCAACCTCTCAGTCTTCACACGCTGTTTGCTGCTAGTCAGTAGCATCTCCTTCAGCCAGTCATCAGCATCAAATGAGTTGCATCACAGGGAATCAATGACTCTCACAATGTGTGTTAGACACTCCTTAGCTACCTGGTTGTGCTGTATGCTGCCATCTAGTTACAGTGTGATTTACCACACTAACTTCTTATTCTTTATGTGTCTTGACATGGGTTTCTGCTTACTAACAGGGATTGAAAAAAGCCACTGTTTAGTAATGTCACCAAGTAGCTAGCCAGCATTCATGTTATTAAAAAAAAATATAGTACTGTGCAGGTTGAACAGTTCACATTTTCACAGGTGCCCATGTTAAGTTTGCACTTCTTGCTGAGTATATTTAGAGTTGTTCTGCTCAGCAGCACTGAAGAAAATCTGGTCTTGTATGAGACTGTTCTCATTTGAGAGTGCATGCCTCAATCTTTCCCTAAATCTAACATTCCCTCTTACTGTCCGAGTTGGTTTTGTTAGTGAATTGCTTCAATGTAGGTTGTAGTTGTTGTTACCAGTTGTGACTGGTCTTTTCTCTCAAGTTTGTTAATTACTCTTCTGCTTTATTGTAGGTGCGCATAGCCGCAAAATTCATCACTCATGCACCCCCTGGAGAATTTAATGAAGTATTCAATGGTAAGTAAACAAAGAAGAATGATCTGTTGGGTTTTCTTCATGTTTCAGTTGTTATGAAAGTTTATAGCCATGTCATATGCTCCTTTTAAGGCCAGCAAATACAAATGAGGGAAAGTATACTGTCATTCTATGACTACATATGCTTAACAAAATGATTTAATCATTTTAATGGTTGTATTTGTACAGCTAAAGATGAAATGCAAGAGAAACTTTTGATCAAAAAATTCAAATAATCTGGACATTTTCTTTTCTCCAGATGTCAGGTTATTGCTTAGCAATGACAATCTTCTCAGGGAAGGAGCAGCACAGTAAGTACTATTGTTTCAAATACATGTCAAATTAGCATCTTAAACACATATTTTTTCTTATACTCATCATTCTGTGATTAAGTCATTTGTGGTGTTGAGAAAAATCTACTGTAACTTCTCCCTCAACAAAATATAATGAAAAACGTGGCAGATTCTTTTAAAAAGGCCGAAATTGGAATTCCTGCTGTAGAGGCCATATAAATGTTTTAGCAGAGTGCCTTCCTGTCAGTTTTAACTGGAGCAGAGAAGTCTGATCTTGGTGAAGCATGATTTGTGAAGCCTGAAATACTGAGCAATCCTTAGCCAGAGGTTTTTTGTTTTGTTTTTAAGAACTACCCTCAAAAAATGCTTTCAAAATATCTTAACTTGCTTAGTCTCATCAGAAGGCACCTAAAGGTTATGCATACAAGCTTTTTGATGCCAGGGTTTGCTTTGAGCTGCAACATGTCAGTCAGCAGGTTTTTACAACAGAAAATTGTCATAAATTAGTCAACTCATTTGTTTACCGTGCTACTAAATTGTAGCTTGTGTGCTCCTGTTTTGCCTTGGCCTGCTCATATTCCCTTAGGCACAGTTCTGCTTCTGAACTGTTTTCCTGGTCATTGCTAAATAAACCTTTAGACTTGAGTTTTTATAGCTATCACTAATAAAAAATTTGAAAAATCTTGTAAGAGTTCTAGTGTGTATCGTCTGCAAAATTATTAAATTGGACATTTTTTCTGTAGCTTAAGTCTCACTATATACTTATTCCTGAGTGAAAAATAACTGTGTACAGTTACAACTCATGTTCTTTCAATTCTTAACAGTGCGTTTGCACAGTATAACATGGATCAGTTCACTCCGGTGAAGATAGAAGGGTATGATGATCAGGTATGAAAGGTTTGGTTTTTGTACACTCTAGGGGTTTGTATTACTGCACTGTACAAAAGTAATAAATATTTTGTTTCCTAAAGATCTTGTAAGTTGTGGGTAGGATGAAGCTAGTCATCTCTCCTCCCTCCCCCCACATCCTTATATTACCAAATTTTTGTCCTTATAGAAGAGATATAGGTGAATTGTTCCCTTAAAGCTATGTCTGTTACTAACTGGTAACTCTAATTTATTGTTCCTTAAGTAAAGGATGCTGAAGTCATTGAGATTCTAGTTAGAGTTTGAATGATTAAAGACTGCTGTTCATTTAAAGCTCATTTACAACTCCTTATGTTACTGCATGCTCACAGTTTCTACTGAAATCAGTAGTGAATTCTTAATAGTGTTTGTCCCTTGTCTTCATTTTTAACCATCCCCAGTTACCCTAAACCAGTTGCATCTTTGATTATAGCAATCTAATACTATCCAATCTACACCAATAAAACTGTTTTTGATTTCCCTTTATAATGTCTCTTATTAAGAGACAAGCTGGAGAACTGTCTTTCCAGAATGGCCCAGGCTTTTCTTTAACCTCTTGATGACTACACACAGAAGTATGACATGTTACAGGGATTAAAAGCACCTATTTTTTTTTGACAGCAAGTCCTACAGAGGTTGGAAAGCTGGCTTGGCCATCTGTTCTATCCTCTGAGCCCAGTACTGACCTAGCTTTTACTAGCATCCCAGATATGTTCAAAGGAGGCAGATATTACAAGAGGTCTGTCCATAGAAATAACTTTGACAAGAGAAAGTTGTTCTACAGCCTGCAAGGGGGAGGAAAAAAAAAAAAAAAAAATATATATATATATATATATATATGTTTGGGAAGCCAGAGAAATCTTGTGAGCAAGACAAAGATGGAATGTATTGTGCTGCTCTGCTCTGTGTGCTCTAGCTTGTGTATATTAGAAGTAGCCACATCTACATATCCTCTTGACTGGAAAGCTGTTGCAACATAGAACACTACAGTAAATGGTAAATCCCAGAAAAGATTCTTCATTTCCTCTAGAAATGTGGAAGGAACAGGGCAAGACATAACTTTTTTAAAACAGAAACACCTGTTTGTATTGTAACTTTAAGCTAAATATATACAACACTGCTGTAATACAGCCAGTTCTGGAACAGAAGACTAAGTGCAATATTACTGTGAAGAGCCAGAGTTTACCTACAGTTTCACCACAATTATTCTGTCCTTAATTGAGATTACTGCTGAAGGTCCTTGTTTCTTTACAAGATGTTAGAGCTCAATGAAATAATCCATTGAGACAATAATCCATTAGTCAGGGAGAAACCCAAAACACCACATTTATAGCAGCATAAGAACTTCTTAATTTCCACTCTTATTTTCCAGGTCTTAATCACAGAACATGGCGATCTGGGCAATGGCAGATTTTTAGACCCAAGAAACAAACTTTCCTTCAAGTTTGATCATTTAAGGAAAGAAGCGAGTGACCCCCAGCCTGAGGACACAGAAGCAGCTTTAAAACCATGGAGAGATGCCTGTGACATTGCATTGAGAGCATATGTGAAAGATCATTACCCCAATGGCTTCTGTACTGTTGAGTATCCATCTTGTTTCATTGAAAACTTTGCTTCCTGTCAATCAGTACCTTAAAGGGACTTTGTACTGAGCAGTGCTGTTTAAATGGTCCACCTTCATTAGTGTCTGTATTGTTTTTCCTAATTTTGGAACAATGAGTTCCAAAAAGGGTGCAAATATATTGATACACACACAGTGGTAAAGGCTTATTAGACCTTATTTGCTCATAGGCATGACTGCACTGCACTTTAATATCTGCAGTTAAGGAAGAGGAGGCATAATTTGCACATACATGCAAGTAGAAGTGTTGGGCAAGTTAGCTAGTGGTATGCATGCCCAATGACATAGCACAACACCAAGCCTCCACAATGCTGTCAAGAACAGAAAATAGCTTTCCTCAGCTCTTGTGGTGTGTATTACAGAACCTGTTTTAACTTTTTCTAAATACAGGTTTATGGTAAATCTATAGATGGTCAGCAGACAATTATTGCCTGTATTGAGAGCCACCAGTTCCAGCCCAAAAACTTTTGGTAAGACTATTTAAACATACTGTATTTTCTTCGTTTCCTAGACCTTAAACACAAATTCTTCCTCCGTCTGGCTCTGACAGTCTGAAAGCCAAGCGGTCTTGGGCTTCCCAATCAATTCTACTTCTTGTGGTCCATTTTCCATGCAGGCCCCTTGGCACTTTCCTAAAGGCTCCAGTATAGCTCAATGACCTATCCAGAGAGAAAAGCATTAGCAGAGCTGGATAGTTTTCCCCTTACATGTTCCTGAGCACAAGTGCACCAGAGCCAGCATGAAGCTTCATTGTTTTAAACTGTGCCTCAGGAATGGAATTCAGTGCCCTATAAGGCACTTTAATGTTGATCACAAAGCAATAGGAAGACAACAGAAACAACATGCTCTTGTTGATTTGGCTCTTTTTGTTGTTAGAGCTTATTGTAAATACAGGCTTCATGGTGTGGTTGTTTTTAGGAATGGTCGTTGGAGATCAGAATGGAAGTTTACCATCACACCACCAACAGCTCAGGTGGCTGCTGTGCTCAAGATCCAGGTGAGTTACACTGCCTGGCAATAACTAGAGAAGCTGCATGGCTGCTTCTCTTATATTGATGTTTGACTCAAAAATGAGATGCTGAAACACAGCAAAGATATCCTTTTAGAACCAAGATGCTATTAAACTATACAAATCAAGAAGTTAATTCTTAAAACTTTAGCGTTTTAAACATTGCCTAAAATCTGGCCTGTGGTTTAATGTGTAGCATTACCCTATATGCCTCCAAGTCTGCTTCACTTTATAGGGCTAAAAACTATACCATGAATTCTTTTAATTGCTCTTATTTCAACTCTAGGCGTTTACTGCATTAACATAATCTTGAACAGGCTTGACAAAGAATGAAACCTTTTAGAAAATCCATCCTGCTTTTAGTCTCCACGTAAGCAGAGAAGACTGGCACAACAATGTTGTTGTGCCATTCTGGTAGCAATTGGGGGCTCTAGGGTTTATAAAATGAGTGTTAATGATAACCTGTATTTGCCTGTCTTTGTTCAGGTTCATTATTATGAAGATGGTAATGTTCAATTGGTTAGTCATAAAGATATCCAGGACTCTGTACAGGTTTCAGTAAGTATGATACAAGATTTTTTTTTTTATAGTAAAGCAACTATTTTTTCTTAACATCTCACCAAATGTACACTTCTATGACTACACTCTCTTGACTCTTTAAGAAAACTAATGTAATCTTAGGGCGAGTAGTCTGTGTAGCTTTAGTGTTCAGAGTCACATGGGAAACAGGTTCCTCTTGCTTAAAATTAGACTGTGTTAAATGTTCATTTGCCATTGGTCAGCTTATCCTGGAAATGTCGGTAAGGAGGAACAGAATATGCCTTTCCATCTACGTGCAAAGGAAAAACAGTATGAACAGTGCACTGAGAGTGTAATTAGTCTTATAGTGACAGTAGAGGGAGCAATAGTCACAAAATCCCTAATCTGTATCAGTGAAGGTCTACTTTCCTTTTGCTCACACTAGGGTGCAGCCCTGTTTCAGTTTGGGGCATAAATTCTAGCTAATACATACTTCTGTCTTGCACCCCACTGAGTCATGTCCATAATAACTAAAAGGAACCCTGCTACAAACAGGAGGTGAAAGCTGCTGATATTGTCCACTTCATGTGTACACAGCCTGTCATTTGAGAACTATATTGAGTAACTTATGTTTTTACATATAAAAATATATTTTTTCCCCTTTGCTCTGTAGAATGATGTCCAGACAGCTAAGGAATTTATTAAGATAATAGAAAATGCAGAAAATGAGTACCAGGTAAGATCAGACATTGTAAAAAAATAAGTGTAATGGAATCATATCAATGTCCATTTACAATTAACAGAAACATGACTACTAATTCTGTTTCTAACTTAATATTGTGTTGACTGTAAGAATTACTTAGGAAAGAGCAGTTGTATTTGTTGACAGAGTATAGTATTGAAGCTATACATTGCTAATAAAAGCTTGCCATATAGTTATTTTAAAGCATTACAAATGCTGTCTGGAGCAAGCATGGAAGGGGTGTGGGCAAGTCTAAATACTTTCCTGTCACAGCTGAAAAATACAAGAAAATCTGAGCTTTTTACATTGTCCCAGCCTGTGTGCAAGAAGGAGATTTGATGCAAATAAGTCAGTTAGACACCTAAGGAGGAACTGCTACATTCACAGAAGAGTTTAACAGAAACCCTTTCTTGTGCACGCACACTGGTGACTTTGCATTATTAATTAGTTGGTAGTGTGCATTTCCCTTACAGAAAGGGCTCTGTGGCTTTAACATCGAGTCATGCTTTTTCAGAGTATTCTGTTACTACTATAACTGAACCCACTTGCCATTACAGACAGCAATCAGTGAAAACTACCAGACTATGTCAGACACCACATTCAAAGCCTTACGCCGGCAGTTACCTGTCACCCGCACCAAGATCGACTGGAACAAAATCCTCAGCTACAAAATTGGCAAAGAAATGCAGAATGCTTAATGCAGAAATTGTGAGATATGAAATGTTTGTGTGCAAAAAGAACACAAAAAGAAATGTGATCTTATGCCAAGTAGATGGTTTCTAAATCAGTGCAGCATTTTTCTAGGGCTTTCAAAGTTAACAGGTTTTCTAGCCTCAGAGAGAACCGTGGAATGAATAGCATTGTCTTTGTGTTTTGTGTTCCCTGCCATATAAACTTCCTATTGTGACTGCATTTACTGGTAGGTCATTTTAATTAAGCCACATTCATGGTTCAGAAATATAGCTGTTTTCAATCACTATAATTGTACCAGTTGGAAAACTTCCTAGCTGCAAAAGCCCTATAATAAATACAGCTGAGGGTGTAGAGTATTCCCTTCACCCACATACAGCACTCCAGGTACTCCAGTAAGTTTGTCAAATCTGCCAACAGCTCAAGGCGCTATGCTGCAAGATATAACAAATGCAAAAGACAGTAAGTTCTCCCATGTATCCTTACTACTGACCTCCACAAAGCAAAAAGCCTGTAGGCTTAGATTTTACTATATGAAATGAGTTTACAAGATCCCCTACAGAAATCCTTACACAACCAGCTCTTCCAGGGATGTAGCTTTTTTTTTTTTATCTGAAGATTTGAGCCATGTTCCCTGTAAGTGAATGTTTTTGCTATCCCTTCCCTCATGTATGTACGGTTGTCAGACATCTGCATTTTTATAGAACTAAGTTTTTTGTTGGATGGATCACTGCTGATCCCTTTAGTCTGGATGGAGATTAAAAATGCAAATGTCTACAGAATAATAGGTATGTTTTGCTTTAATGCTTTGTGGCAGGTTCCTAGAATTTGTATCACAGGTGTATGAATGGATAGTGTACAAAATGATAAATAAACTTGCACCAAAGTGAGAGAAAAAACCTTTCCATTTTGTCTCTATTGTGGCCAGTTTCTTCTTACACTTAATGGGGATGTTGGGCTTAATCTCTTCAGTGATCTCTAAAAGCTTGCTCTATGTTACTTTGTTTTTCTGTAAAATCAAAAGCAGCAGCCCCAAGCAGCTTCTTTTAACGGGAGGTTGGAGGGGCATGTGGATACTTTCTCAGTCAGAACTCAGAACATGGATTCACTGTAAAATGAAGCCCCTGTAGTTAATTGACTTTGCTTTGTTTACACTTGTTTCTCACTTGGCCTTTTTGCAGGTTGTTTTTTAAATTGGCTGGTGTCTTCCTATTTTTGCATACACAAGGAAGGGGGTTGGGAAGATAAGGGTGGGACTGCTTGTGCATTACACTTTAGGTTTTGCATAGTAATACCACAATATAAGTGTGTCAGTGTTCTACCCTGTGTGAGAAATTTTGTCCGAATAAAATATATTTGTATTTGCTGTTAAGACTGACCATTCATCCTACAGGCATCCTGTGTATCAAATAGTCTAGTATAAATACACCGGTCTTTGTTTTAAAGCCATTTGTGTCTGTCCTTTTATGGTCTCACTTCTGTAAATTCCTAATCAAGGTAAAACTGCAGGTGATTTTTTTAAGTAGCCTGAAAACTGAAATGGTATTGCTTGCAAAGTTAAACTTAAGTTAAAAGAAAAATAGTCACATGGCGCCAATCATGTCACACTTGACCCTAGGAAAAAATAGCAGATAAGGTTATTTCACTAATGATTTATATCTTATTGTAGCACCTACATAGCTTCTTACTTTTCCTTGAGCTGTTAAACACTAACTGCTGGATAAATCCTATGTTGGGTGCATTGGACAAAGCAAGACTTGTCCTGGTCAGTTTTACACACAGCTGTGCTAAAAGCTACTCAGGCTAGTGCTTCTGCCACTGGGTGTTTGTGGAAAGAGTTTCCTCCCTGTCGCTCCTAGAAGAAACGAAACGCTGTGTGCATGAGCACCTAAGTGGCTGTAGTCTGTATGGCCACAGTCCCATCCAGACAAGCACTGCAGCAATTCCAGGAATGTGAAACTGAAGCAGGGCCCAAGATAACACTGTGTGCATACAACAGAGCTTTTATCTTCCAGCACAGCCTAAGGCACAAGGCTAGTCTTTCCTTGCTCCAAGTTAGTTGCGCTTGTTCCAGCCTTAAGCCAGTCCCTTTTATCCTTTCTCTGAATTTTAGCTAATCATTCTTTAGGGCCATCTCATGCCCTATTTCCTCCTTACACCCTTCTCCCCCATCATCCCTTGCTACAGCAAAGACTCAGCTGATCCCAATCCTAGCTGCTTCTCAGCTCCTATTTCTTCCTTGGAGAAACAAAACTTGACACAGCTTGCTCGCTGCCAATAAGGCATTACACAAGTGCAAGTGGTGACACATACCTAAAGGCATTTTAATCTTTAAAACCATCAGCTATTCTCTGCTTGAGACCAGCAGTTTTACACAAGACTGAGGCCAGATAGAGAACAATATATGTACTGGACTGGTTCAGTTGAGGCGTACAAAAACCAATGCCTTTTTTAAGCAGGCAGCATGCACCCAGTTCTATTACAGTGCAGAGGCACTGTAATTTGACTGATTCAGGGAAGTTGAGTGAAACACAGCTTTCCCATCCCAGTCCTGCAGAAAGGATCCCTACCAGCCCCAAGGACATCCGCTGGGCTGCCCAGATGACCACAATGATAAGGGCTCCCCTATCTGCTTGCAAGAGCAAAGCTTAAAGTTCCAGGACTCCACCTACAATGCATGACATATACTGAGGAGAAAGTGAACTCCAGAGGTTGCAAAATAGAGTCTTTAAATAAGTACACAGAGCACTGGAACAGGACTCAGAAGCCTGTGTTATTTTCCCACCTATGCCCCATTTTCCACAGCCCCTGGATAGGACAGCGATCCTCACTCCTTTTGTAAAGCACTCTGAGAGCTGATGAAGAGCAAAAGGGCCTTGGAGTTAATTGCTGCTTTTCTAGCTTGTGCTCAAAAGGCTGAGAACCAGCTTTAACTACAAACAGCATCTTTCAGAAGGAAAAGCAGCTTCTCCAGAGGAAGTCACATGCAAGTTATTCAAGTCTCAGCACTCACAGCGTGTCCTTGCCCAGGGTACAGGCAGGCAGTTGTTTTGGAAGCAGCTTAGAGGCCTCCCACAGCCCGCAAGGGGGTTGTGCACCACCGCAGCCTGCCGAGCCTCCTCCAGACAGCAGCAGGGCAGCAGTAGTGCTTCAGTCAGAGGAAAAGCCCGCTGGAACTAAAGGGGTAAAAATAACAAACTTACCTCAACGTCCTTTGGCTACAGACAAGGCAAAATCAACGCATTAAGTAGCACCGCCAGCAATCCCAGGGCCTTGAGCCGCTTTGCAGAAGCGGGTCAGAGATCACCCTCCCCACTGCACAGGCTGGAGACTTAAAGCACAAGAAATCAGGGGCAGAGCCAAACATGGAAAGGGGCTTTTTCTGCTGCTGCCCTATTTATAGGGCAGCAGTGTGAGCTCTGGGAGCTCTTATCCCTCATCACTGGATACAGCAATGCAATGCACCTGGGCCGCTTCTCCTGCCAGTAAGAAGCCCTGGCAGCTGCTCTGAGCTTGCAGTGCCTGGTGGCTCTCCCTGGGGCAATTAGTGCCGTGGCTCTGGGCCCAAGGTGACCAGCTAGCCTAGACTTTGACACTTGGCAAGTCTGCTTTCCCAGGCCCCTGCAAACACTTCTCAGCTTGGGCACGCGCCCGTTACTTTTCGGTAGCCCTGAGAGCAGGGAGGGTGTGAACCCCTGCAGGTGCCCCAGCCCCCTGGGGCGCGCCAGCCCGCTCCAGCCCCGCTCTGCATGCAGCCGGGGCAATTCATGCGTTCATGTCAGAGGTGAATCCCCCAGCTGGGACCCCCTGCTCACACTCTGGGACGTGGGACCTGTGGCTGGCCCAGGAGCGCTCATGCCCAGGGCATGGGGAGCCCCGGAGCGGGGGGGACCAGGGTGCCGGGCCGGGGAGCTCGGGGCGATGCTGGAGGCCGGCGAGGGGCCGCAGGGGTCCCGGGAGCCTCCCGGCAGCGCGGGCACGGGCGGTCGAGGTGGGCAGGGGCCGCCCCCGCCCGGCCCAGCCCGGCCCCGACGGGGCGGGCACCTCGCCGGCTGCGCGGCCCCTTTCGCTTTCGTTTCTCCCCGCCGCGCCGCCCGGCTCGGCTCGGCTCGGCTCGGCTCAGCCCAGCCCAGCCCAGCCCAGCCCAGCCCGGCTCAGCCCAGCCCAGCACAGCACAGCCCAGCTCGGCTCAGCTCAGCCTGGCTCAGCGCAGCCCAGTTGTCCAGTCCGGCTCGGCACGGCTCAGATCAGCTCAGCTCAGCTCAGTCCAGCTCAGCCCAGCCCAGCTCAGTCCAGTCCGGCTCAGCTCGGCTCGGCACGGCTCAGCCATGCCGCGGTGCAGCGTGGCGGAGGCAAGGCGCTGCGGGGAGCAGTTCGTGCAGTTCCTGCGGGACACGGGCCGGGAGCAGGAGAGCCAGCGCGACACGCTGCGGAGCATCTACACCCAGGAGTTTCGGGCCAGGTGAGAGCCCCGGGCTGGTCTCCCCCAGGTGGTCCCAGCAGCATCGCCCCATCCCCAGCCAGCAGCACCCTGTTCCCAACCAGCAGCGCCCTGTCCCCGACCAGTGTCGTCCAGTCCCCAGCCAGCATCACCTGCCTCCCCATAGCAGCAGCACCCCATCCCTGACCAGCATCACTCAGGTCCCAGCCAGCATCATCTGCCTCTCCCCAGCAGCACTGCCCAGGCCCCACCAGCATTGCCCAGTTCCCAGCCGGCATCACCCAGTTCCACCAGGCCAGCATCGCCCCGTCCCTGGCCAGCATTGCCTGCACCAGGGCAGCCAGGCCTGGGACTGGCCCTCTGGGCATGAGGATACCCCCAGGGGAGCAGGCTGGGCCTTCAGGGCTCTTCCTGGTCGCCGGGTGGGTGGGATGGAGCAGCATGTGCTCTCTGAGCAGCGAGGAACCGCCTGGGCTCGTTAAACTCCAAACCCAGGGGCTTCACGATCTCTGGGCACGAGAGAAACAGTGCAATGCCGGTGGGGCTGCTTGTCTTCTGCTGGGCTGCGGATGCAGGGAGCAGCAGAGCAGTCCCTGCCGGACATGGGCCCTCCGAGCCCCCCTGCCTTGCCGTGGCTCCCCCCCCCCCAGCGGCACCAGCCGTGCTGGCCCAGAGCAGGGCCCTGTGCAATGTCACCGCTGTTAATCATTGGCCAAGTCCAGGTGCAAGCAGCCAGAAGGTCACAGGGATGTGCTCTGCAGCACGGGACGCAACGCCGCGGGGAGGCAGCCGTCCTGCCGGGTTCAGGAAGTGGCGAGCCGGTGCTTTAGAGATGCCATCTGTCCGCAGTGGGTACCTCGGAGCTTGGGCTTTGCCAGGAGCTGCCAAAGCAGCTTCTCTCCCGGACGCCCCCTGTGCAGCTCAGCCCTGGGAGCCGACCCTGCTGCGGAGTCCCTGCTCCTCCGGGACATCCTTCTCCGCCCAGCATCCGAGGACAGTGCCACGTCCCTGCCCCACTGCCACCTGTGCACAGGCAGGTGCAGAGGCTGCATGTCCCGTCGGGGCCAGGCAGGGACTCGGCAGCACAGCTGGAATGGCCACGGCACAGCTGGAATGGCTGCGGCACAGCTGCAAGGGCCATGTCACAGCTGGAACAGCCACAACACAGCTGGAACGGTCACGACACAGCTGGAACAGGGACAGCACAGCTGAAACAGCCGTGGCACAGCTGAAATGGCTGTGGCACAGTTGGAAGGGCCACGTCACTGCTGGAACGGCCATGGCACAGCTGGAATTGCCACAGCACAGCTGGAACGGCATCCAAGGAGCCTGGCCCAGGGCTGCAGCTTCGCGTGGGGCATCCAGAAATGCCTTCGCTTGCCAGGCCGGGGCCCCTGCAGCACCTGCACCAGCTGTTTGCCATCGTACTGTGGAGTTGCCCAGGACTGTGTGCTGACAACTGCATGCCCATGCTTAAGCCCTGTTTGCAAAGGGACCCCCCCCCCCCAAGCCTCTAATCCCACAATATTCAAGCCAAAGCTGGTGGAAAAGCTTGTGAGCCATAGCAGCCTGCGGGGATGCAAGATCTGAGTGGGACCAGTGCAAGAGCTCCAGTCCTTTTTCATCCCCCGGAGCGGAGGGGACTGGCCAGAGCACCCCTCGTGCAGCCTGTGCCGCCCCCGGCTTCACCCCTCGCCACCACCCCGTCCCCCCGCTCCCCGGCGCTGCCAGTCCAGCCTCTGCTCTCCCCCCCACGCCGAAATGCTCTCTCCCTCTTACCTGCACAGGACTGACACAAAAATGCCCAATTTCTCCTGCATCTTGTACGCCCTGAAGGTGACCCACCGCGCGCAGGTGCACAAGGTGTCCGTGCACTTCAAGAAGGTAAGGGAGGCCGCGAGCCCGGCAGCGCAGCGGTTCCCGCGCCCACGTGCTGAGCGCCCTGCTGCCACGGCTGCACTGATGCGGCTGCTCCTTGCAGGAGAAGAGGAGAGTGGTGGTGGCGGACCAGTACCGGAGACCCCGAGTGGACGCAGAGCCGTCGGCGTCGGCATCGGCAGCGGGCCAGCAGCCCGGCTCCGGCCTGCACGCCCCCAAAGGCCGCGCCAAGGAGAGGTAGGAGCCCGGTGCCCCGCGGGTCCCGGGGCCGCGTGCACCTCCCCGCACGGCGGCGAGGAGGGAGCCGCGCAGGGCCGGACCTGGCGGGAGACGCTGATCCCCCTGCCCGCAGGGCCGAGTTCGTCTGCGGGAAGCACGGGATAGAGATCGTCTCGGAGCACGACCAGGGGGACGGGCACATCCGCTTGCGCGTGGCTCTCGGCGAGCCGCGGACGGCCGCCATCCGGGTGCAGAACGGCGGCGAGGAGCCCGTGACGCTGCTGCGGTGCCGGCCGCTCCGGCCGCAGCGGGAGTTCTCCTTCTCGGACAAGCACGGCGTGACGCAAGGCCAGGCCCTGGCGCTGCATCCGGGTAAGGGCGCTCGCCCGCCCGCCCGGTGCGCTTCCGAGGGCGGCCGAGGCCCGGCAGGCGTCCCCGGGACGCGCGGGCTCCGCCGCTCCCAGCTCTTTGCATTGCAGGCAGCGCCTACACCATCCAGGTGCGGTGCCTGACCGCTCTCAACGGCTGCTTCCTCGTCACCCTGGTGTTCGAGTTCAGCGCGGGGCCAGGCGAGCCCTTCAGCATCGGGCGCTTCCTCTCCGCCACCGCCCAGAGCCGCCTGGCCGAGGAGCTGGCGCCCTCGGCGCCCTACGAGCCCTACCAGGCCGGCCTGCGGCGGCCGCTCACGGTGCTCACCGAGGAGGGGACGCCCCCCGGCAGGTACGGGCTGCAGGCTCCGCGGC
>NW_020450705.1:821029-833901 GCF_003343035.1 Apteryx rowi | reverse complement strand
CGGCGGCGGGTCGAGGGGGCGGTGAGCAGCGGCGTGCCCGTCTGCCGCTCGGAGGGAGCCCTGCGGGCGCTGCAGCGTGCCTGTCTCCTCCGCCCAGCGACCTGCAGAACGAACTGGAGAGGGAAATCCCGCTGAGCCCCTGCCAGTACCCCAAGAGCCTCAAGGACGCCATCGTGCGCGGCCCCGGCGCTGGCGCCAACCCCGCCTGGGCGGTGATGAAGTGAGCGCTACGGCGGGGCGGCTCCTCGCCGGGCTGCGCGCGCCCCGCCTGCTCCCGCGGCCCCTTCGGCTGAGCTGTCCGAAGGGGAGGCCAAGCCGAGGGGGGCTCCCGGCCCGCAGACCCTTCAGCGGCACGCTGGGCACGACAACCTCCCCGCGCCCTGGCCCCGCAGGTCGTTGCTGGCGGCCCCCCTGCAGCCCGAGAACTACCAGGAGAAGTTCCAGCTGCTGCTGCACCTGGAGGAGATCCAGATGGAGGTGGACATCCGGCGCTACGACATGCAGGACGTGACCATGGTGCAGGACAGGGAGCTGCTGGTCCTCGACGTGCGTACCGGCATGCAGCCAGGGCGGGAGGGGAGCCCGGGCGGCCGGCGGCGCGGAGGGCGCCCAGCGTAACGCCGGCTCCGCGGCGCAGGTGCCCGGCGTGGCCGAGAACCGCCCGTCGGTGCTGCGGGGCGACCACCTCTTCGCCAGCCTCAGCAGCGAGCGGGACCGCTCCCCGCTTGTCCAGTACAAGGGCTACGTGCACGCCGTGGAGCTGGAGAAGGTCAGGCTGGGCTTCTCCTCCAAGTGAGTGGTGTCCAGCCCCGGCAGGCGTCGCGGGGCCCCGGCGGCCCCGCGGGCCAGGCAGGAGGACGGCTGGGTGGTGGCGACCACGCTCTGGCCAGCTCCTCGTGCCCTGCTCACACCGCTCTTCCCCAGGCTGCAGAAGAAGTTTGTGAATAACCTGAAGTTCGACGTGACCTTCACCTTCAGCCGGCTGCCGCTGCAGGTGCAGCACCGGGCCGTGGTCCTGGCCATGCAGCGGGGCTTGGCCGGAGTCCTCTTCCCCTCCTCCTCCTGCCAGCAGTCCCTCTTCGACGGCACCTTCCAGCCTCGGTGAGCTGCCGTGCCCTCGCGGCGGGGCGCTGGGGTGGGACATAGGGGCTGGGGCTGGGCTGGGCGCGGGTGCTGCCCGTGCCCAGCTCCTGCTCCTCCAGGTGGTTCGACCAGAAGCTGCAGGACAACGAGGAGCAGCGCCGAGCGGTGACGCACATCGTGACGGGGGTGTCCCGGCCAGCCCCCTACCTCATCTTCGGGCCGCCCGGCACCGGCAAGACGGTCACCATCGTGGAGGCCATCAAGCAGGTAAGGGGCCAGCCCGGAGCACCGTCGCGGCGGCCACGGGGCTCTGTCACCTGTCACCTCATCCTCACGTAGGTATGGACGTGCCTGAAGGACTCGCGGATCTTGGCCTGCGCCCCATCCAACAGCGCCGCGGACCTGCTGTGCCAGCGCCTCATCAAGGACATCCCCGCCCGGCACGTCTACAGGATCATGGCCAGCTCCAGGAGCTACCAGGAGGTGCCTGCAGACATCCGGGTAGGTCTGCGCCCCGTCTCCATCCCCGTCCCCGTCCCCCGGCGAGGGGCGGCCATCCCACCCAATGCCACCTTTCAGCCCTGCTGCAACTGGGACGGCGACCGGCAGTGCTACGTGTACCCGAGCAGGACGCGCCTGGCGCAGTACCGGGTCCTGGTCACCACCCTGGTGACGGCGGGCAGGTGCGAGGGGCCGGACCAGGGCCAAGCGGGAGGGCACGGCGGTCCCGGAGCCGCAGGGAGAGGAGGGGGGAGGGATGGGGCGGCCGGGGCCATCGCCGCTCCCCTCTCCCCCCAGGCTGGCGTCAGCCAACTTCCCACCGGGACACTTCACCCACGTCTTCATCGACGAGTGCGGCCACGCGGCCGAGCCGGAGAGCGTGGTGGCCGTGGCGGGTGAGTGGTGCCGCGTGTGCCCCGTGCTGCCCGGCGCGCCACCACCGCCACGCCGGCGCTGAGCCCTGCCTCTGCCCAGGCATCCTCGCCGCCGTGGACCCGGACACCAACCCCGGCGGGGGGCAGCTGGTGCTGGCCGGGGACCCCCAGCAGCTCGGCCCCGTGCTGCGGTCGCCGCTGGCCGCCGAGCACGGCTTAGGTGAGCAGGGCAGGGGGACAGCACTGGGACCTGCCGTGGTGGTGGTGGTGGTGTCACCATGTGCCATGGCGGTGGTGGGGCCGGGAGTGATGGTGTCACCATGCACCATGGTGGCAGCGGTGGTCCAGGAATGTTGGTGTCATCACATGCCATGGTGGTGGTGGTGGGTCTGGGAGTGATGGTGTCACCACGTGCCATGGTGGCGGTGGTGGGTCCGGGAGTGACGGTGTCCCCACGCGCAGGCACCTCGCTGCTGGAGCGGCTGATGCGGCACAACCCCCTCTACGCCAAGGCGGACGGCGGGTACGACCCGCGCTTCGTCACCAAGCTGCTGTGGAACTACAGGTGGGGACGGGCAGGGGCGGAGGGACATCCCAGCCGCGTGGGACGGCAGACACATCCCCCCCGCCACCGCCGCCGCTGCCCAGCCCTGCCTCCCGCCGCCAGGTCGCACGCGGCCATCCTCAAGGTGCCCAACGAGCTCTTCTACGAGAGCGAGCTGAAGGCCTGCGGCAGCCACCCGCGCGACACCCGGGGCCTCTACTGCGCCTGGCAGGAGCTGCCCAGGAAGGTGAGGCCGGGCGGGCGCCCGCGGGGCCGCGGCAGCTCCCGACTCCCGACTCCCGACTCCCTCCGCCCCCAGGGCTTCCCCATCATCTTCCACGGCGTCTCCGGGGAGGACAAGCGGGAGGCCAGGAGCCCCTCGTTCTTCAACACGGCCGAGATCGAGGTCCTGCTCGGCTACCTCAAGAAGCTGCTGCAGGGCGGGGGCAAGGGCGGCTGCCCCGCCGCCTCGCCCGCGGACGTCGGCGTCATCTCGCCCTACCGGAAGCAGGTGGGGCCGGGGGGGGGCTCCCCGCTCCGCTCCGCTTCACGCACCGCTCCGCCCAGGTGGAGAAGATCCGCAAAGCCGTCACCTCCCTGGACGCCGACCTGCGGAAGCTGCCGGACATCGGCCTGCTGAAGGTGCGGCGGGAGGGACGGGGGCGCGGGGGGCCCAGGGCGGCCGCGGCCCGCGCGGGCGGCGGCGCCCGGCCTCACCCCGCCGCGCTGCCCAGGTGGGCTCCGTGGAGGAGTTCCAGGGCCAGGAGCGGCGCGTGGTCCTCATCTCCACCGTGCGCAGCTGCAGCGAGTACCTCCGCCTCGACGAGACCTTCAAGCTGGGCTTCCTCAAGAACCCCAAGGTGCCGCGGTGCCCCGGGGCGCCCGCGTCCCCGCGGAGAGGCCGCGGGAGCCGGCTGCCGCCGGGGTAAAGCCCTCGCTCTTGTTCTCCTCTCCTGCAGAGGCTCAACGTAGCCATCACCAGGGCCAAGGCGCTGCTCATCGTGGTGGGCAACCCCGCTGTCCTCAGCAAGGACCGCCACTGGTGCAGGTAAGCCTGGCTCGGCTGCCTCCTGGCCCTCACCTGCGGCGAGTTTGGGGCTCTCCTGCCTTTGCACGCCAGGCGGGGAAGGGCGGCGCTGGAGCTTCTTGCAAGAGCAGCAACGCACCGAGGTGCTGCCCATGCGCACATTGCACAGTGTTGGTGCTCGTTGCAAGAGCAGCAACGTGCCAAGGTGCTACCTGCATGCCCGTTGCACAGCGTTGGTGCTCGTTGCAAAAGCAGCAACATGCCGAGGTGCCACCTGCATACCCATTGCACAGTGTTGGTGCTCGTTGCAAGAGCAGCAACATGCCAAGGTGCCACCTGCATGCCCGTTGCACAGCGTTGGTGCTCGTTGCAAAAGCAGCAACATGCCGAGGTGCCGTCCGTGTGCCCGTTGCACAGCATTGGTGCTCGTTGCAAGAGCGGCAACGTGCCAGGCAGCCACCCATGCGCCCATTGCTCTGCACCTGCCAGGTTTCTCGCGTACTGCAAGGAGGAGGGCGGCTACACGGGCTACCCCTGCGAGGAGGAGAGCGCAGAGGAGGATGGCCTGGCCACCGAGCTCGACTCCCTCCGCTTGAGCAACTAGCGACCAGGTACGCGAGGGCCGGGACCCGCGTGGCGAGCACCCGGACCCCTGCGCTCGCCCCAGCCTGCAGCGACGTCCCGCTCTCCCCTGCCTCGCTCCCTGGGGGCGTTCAGCGCCCCAGGCAGATGCGGCCCTCATGGGGGGTCCCCGCCGCTGCCGGCCCAGCCCGGCACGGGCGGACGAGCGCCCGCCGTGCCCTGCTGCGCCGTGCTCGGCACGAAGCGGTTTTGGACGGGGCCGCGCTCTGCGGCCGACCCGCAGACGTTGCACCCCCGAGCGGCATCGCTCGGCGCACGGAGCTGCAAGGGGCGCGCAGCTCCCACGACAGCCGCATCCCGTTCGCAGACAGCGGAAGGCGGTTTCAGCAGGCCGGAGCAGGAGCGCCCAGCCGCACTGCCCCGGTGCGCCGGCGGCGGCTCCGCGAGCTGGCGCAAGCACCGCGGCACGCACTGCCTTCCCTTCCCCGCAATAAAGGCTTAGAGACAACCGCCGCCTTGGTTTTGCCCGCCCGGCCGCGCTCCGGCCTCCGCCCCTGCTCGTGCCCTTCCCGAACTGCCCCCGGCACGGGAGGGAGCCCAGTGGCCCCCGCGCTGCGGCAGGGCCACGGCGCCTGCGCGGGCTCGGCCCCGGGCACCGGGGCCGCGGACCTGGCCAAGCCAGAAGGATGCCACGCCAGCGGGGTTGCCACTACCAAAATACCAGTTTGCATTTATTCTCCCAGTTACACAGCTTGATTTACTGGTGCCGAGTCCACAGTCAGTTCAGCCTTAAAGAGCGCCGAGGCCTTACGCTGCTCGAGGGCTGGGAGGAGGCGCTGGCGCGGGTCCGGGGAGCCGAGCGTTTCGGGCAGCAGCAGGACTCCGTGCAAAGGCGGCTCCGCGCGGCTCTGCCTGCGGACCGGCATGGAAACCGCCCCGGCGAGTCCGCGCCGACAGCCAGTGCACGGGAGGGGGCACCGAGCCCGCACCCACGGGCCCTCCGGGGCCCCGACCCGCTCCGAGCCCGGCACCGCCGGGCGCCAACACGCTAGGTTCCTGCTCGGACGTCAGGCTCCCCCCGCGCCGGTGCCGATGCCGATGCCGTGGGCGCGGGACGGGACGGGACGGGGCGGGGCGGTCGCCGGCCGCTCACAGCAGCGGGCAGCCTTTGCGCTTCTTGTTCTTCCTGACTTGCAAGCCGGCGCGCGTGGCCATCTCGAAGACCTCCCGCACGCCCTCCTTCGTCTTGGCCGAGCACTCCAGGTAGCCGAAGGCGTTGATCCTGTTGGCCATGTCCCTCCCCTCCTCCGGCTTCACGGGCTCCTAGGAATCACCGCAAGGGAGGCTCGGGAACGTCCCCGGAAGGGGGCAAGAGGCCAGGACGAGCCGGCGCTGGCGGTCCGTGCCCCGGGTGGCGGGGCGGCGGGCGCCCGGCGCGCAGCCCTACCTGCTTCATCTTGGCGAGCTCCCGCCGCGTGTGCTCGTCGTTCCGCAGGTCCTTCTTGTTGCCGACGAGGATGATGGGCACGTTGGGGCAGAAGTGCTTCACTTCGGGGGTCCACTTCTCGGGAATGTTCTCTGGGGAGAGAGCGCGCGCGGGCTCCGCTAAGCCCCGGGGCCCTCGGGCGCGCAGCACCCTCGCCAGCTGGCAGGCTGCTGCCCCGCGGCCCCCGGCCCCTACCTAGGCTGTCTGGGCTGTCGATGGAAAAGCACATGAGGATAACGTCCGTGTCCGGGTACGAGAGGGGCCGCAGCCGGTCGTAGTCTTCCTGGCCCGCCGTGTCCCAGAGGGCCAGCTCCACCTAGCAGGGAGACCCGGCTCAGCGGGAGCACCGCTGTTCCTACGCCGCTCCTCGGGCTCCGGCACACGTGGGGCAGCCCCGTCCGCCGGGCACGCAGCTGCGGCAGGAGCGGGCACGGCCGCGCATCCCGCCGCCCCAGCACTTCGGATGGGAACGGCTCCCGTGCTCGCCCGCGGTGACGGTTACCTGCTTTCCATCGACCTCGATGTCAGCGATGTAGTTCTCGAACACCGTCGGCACGTAGACCTCGGGGAACTGGTCCTTGCTGAACACGATCAGCAGACAGGTCTTTCCGCAGGCTCCGTCTCCCACAATCACCAGCTTCTTCCGGATGGCTGCCATGGCTGCAAAAGAGGAGCTTTGGGGCGGGGGGAACAGAGCAGACGCAACGCTCTGGGTTTTTCCCGATACCCCCAAGCCCCTAGCGCAACCGTCCGGCGGCATCACGAGACGACGGCACATCAGCCAACCTGGGCGCCAAGAGCCGGCGTCTCCAGCCCGGGCCGTTTCGGGGCCGAGGGGCTTTCCGGCACTCCGTTACTCGTGCAATGAGCGGCTTGGCTTGGCTCGGCTCGCCGCCTCCGCTGCTGCGCGCTCCTGGACGGCCCCGGTCAGAGGTGCTGCGGGAACAGGTTCGACCGGCCCCGCTCCACCTCGTTGTTGCACCCACCACTGCAGAGTGTCACTTGTTCGTGGTGATCCACCCCAAAACGACGAACCTCTCCAACTTACCCAGACGCCTGTCTCTTGCCCCGTAATGCGGCTTGCATTCGCGGCGCCCCCCGAACTCGCCGAGGGCACGCGGCTGCACTGCATCCCGGTGCGCAGAGGAGCCAGCCGGTGCCTCCGCACCGCAGCCGCTTCGCTCCCACCAGCACCTGCTGCTGCCTGCTCCGACACAGCGGGTGCAGCGGAGCGTCTGGAGCTGAGCGGAGCGGCTGCTGCACAAGCTGCCGGAGAACCACCCAGCCGGCCAGGCTCTGCCGGACCCAAGCCCTCGGGAAACCCGGGGACATGCGGAGAACCGATCCGCATTTCCCGCACCGCCCCCGCCGGCCCCGCTGCCACAACCCCCTCCCGCTTCAGGGCTTTTGCTACCCAACAGGCGAACCGGATTTTTTATGACCTGGGCGTCACTCCCCAAACCGGTTGGTTTTCGGATTATAAATTCCTCGGGGCAGACCCGGTGTCCTGGGTGGCGCCCGGCGCTCCGGGCTTGTAAACAACCCGATTGCGGGCAGGGAGGCTCCGGGCGCCCGGGACGAGCCGCGGGGCCGGGATGGATCCTTGGGCGCACGACGCAGCGAGCTCCCCTCGGCACGGCACGCGGCGCGGGTCCGTGCCTTCCTCCCGGCTGGGCCCGGCTGAAGCGCGACGCCCGTTTCAGCCCTCGGACGGGTCGCGAGGAACCGTCCAGACGTGCGGTCGCGGCAGACAGGGGAAAAGGCTTGTCCGAACACAGGCCAGAGCCCCAGGTCTGGGCAGGGCACGAGCACATCGGCTCACGAGCCAAAACACCGGTGTTTTACTAACGCCACGGAGCCGTTAACAAAAACAAGCAGCTCGTGGGTGTAATGCGAGAAGAGCCGGGACGAAGGGCCCCGTCCAACCAGAGCCAGCGCTCCTCAACCAGGAGAGCCTCGCGGCGTCAAACACAGCCCCGCACAAAAAAGGAAAATACATCTATTTACTTAGATAGAAAATTCCTTTGCCCGCAGCAAACCGGGATTTGCCGCTTTGTTATTCCGCATCTGCGAGACTGCCAGAGGCGGCGAGGCAGCCTGGGAAGCGCCGCTATCTAATCGGCAGAACGCGGGGGGAGGCACATCCGCAGCGCGCAGATGAGCATCCACGGGGACAGACCGCCTCTTTGCAGGCGCAAAAACGAGACCTGCTGGTGCAGGCAGCAGGATCTCCGGTCCCAAACGCAAACAGCCGGAGGCGGCGGGGCGCGCAGCACAGCGGCGAGCCCACACCGCGCCGGACACGGGAGCATGACAACTGCACCATGCCGGATGCGGGAACATGATGCCTGCACCGCACCGGACACGGGAGCGTGCTGCCCGCGCTGCACCGGGAGCCAGACGCTTCCCGGAGCCGCGGGACACTCGGCACTGACTCATCAGCACAGCGACTTTTCTCCCCCGCCCAGAATCTCAACACAACTCACTGCGTTACTCACCGGCGCGGCCAGAAATAGCAATCCGAGGTCGGTGTCCGGAGACGGGCGAGGCGGGAGCCTCCTGGCCGCCAGCAGCCCTCTGGGACCCTGGCAGGCCGGGGCCACAGGGACGCGGGACTGGCCGGGCACCTCGCTCCCTCCGGCACAGCCGGACCCGGCCGGTGTTCCTGCAGGGCAGGTTAGCTTCTCCCCGCAGGTGCCGCTTTGTCACCCGGGACGCGCGATGCAAAGGGCCCCGCTCCGCATCGACAGCTCCATCCCCGGACCGCGAGCTGGTGACTGACAGCGGCAAATCCAGGGGCAGTTCAAGGAGGGGAGCTCCACCGAAACTGCCAAATGGCTAAAGCAGCAGTCACCAACGCTGGATACGGAAATGCAGGTTGCAAAGCCTTAACCACCCAGTGCTTTAATAAACACTGGGGGCCAAAATACTTTAACAAACTAACCCGGCACATGGAGCAACCGAGGTTTTCAGGAGCGAGCAGCATTTTAGGTGCCTAACTTGAGATTTCTTGTGCTTGTTCAGAAGAGCAAAGCCTCAACAGGCAGCCGAGAAATTGCAAAATGGAACAAAATTGCTCTCCTCTATTTTCCAAGCAGCTACTCTAAAGCCATCACGGTAAAAATAGCAAGGGCTGCAGCATGGCCGTTACAGCGTGAGCCTCTCCCGGCTTCGTGACTCAAGATACGAAGTTCCTGCTGGGTAGGAGATGGGGAACTCCTCTGGAAACAGGATGCATCTTTCATCCAGTTTCTGTTACAGGATCTCAGGAAATGGCAGAGAAGGACGTTAACGCTTTGAAGAAGGAATGAAACCAGGGACAGAAACCTTCCAGCCAAACTCTTTTGCCAGACTTGAGCTCCCTGTGCCAGCAGAAGAGTTTGGGGAATTTCTAATTTAGAACAAACTCTGTTCGTTGATAGTCCAGCCCTTCTGCTGGAGTTGTGACGCCACCTACCCGCAAAACCACCCGAATTTCCTTTGGCCGTGACCCTGGCCGCAGACGCAACCCCGGAGCGGGATAACTGGGGGCGTCGAGCTGCGCCGTGCTGCAAGGAGCCCCGCGGAGGCCGGGTCCTGCGCGCAGCCCCGAGCCCAGCAGACGTCCCGCTCCGAACAAAACCTCCTCTCCAAGGATTTGCACGGGATGGCGGAGCAAGGAGGAGGGTCAAGTCTTCCGACGCCGTTTCCACAGCAAGAATCCGATCTCGTGACGCCCTACGCAGCCAGACGAGCTGAAGCCGTGAATGCTTCCCGAGCGATCTTCTCGGCAAAAGGCGGGAGGGCAGACCTGGGGCTCGTGCTCATGCCTTTCCAGGACAGGTTTGCAGAGCCACCACAAAGCGTTTCGTTACAGGCTTGTCGGATTATCAGGAAATACCTCTCCTGTTGTGGCAGTTCTCCCATTGCTCCTCTAGGATCGAAGGTAGCGAGACATTCGGAACAACTGGTCCGACTCCATCGTCTAAAACAACGAGTTAACTCTGTCCCCAAAGCCATTTTGCAACGAGAAGTCAGACTGCTTTGATTTAACTTTTGTTTGGGAAGGAGCTGGGCTAACGTGACCCAAACCAGACTGAAGGCTAGAATAACTTGCACGGCATTTCACCAGATTCCCAAACCCCAAAACTCAGGCCTTTAGTCAAGCCAGCGCAACCTGTAATACAGACGAGACCTAAGAGAGCCCACAGCATCCAAAGAGCATGAAAGACAGCGCGAAACCCTAGCAAGGAACACAGAAAATGTTTGCTAACCAGTGCAGCCGGGGACAAACCGTCTCCGCTTCTAAACATGGCTTTGTGCGCGCAAGGGACGGCTGCCACATCCCGAGGCACCGCCGGGCGAGTGCACATCGGGACGGCACGGGGAGAGGCGCGACGGCCGGGGCTGGCACGCAGCCAGGCAAACAACCACGGCTCGCGGAGAGCCACAAATCAGTGCTGGAGCTGCCAGGGCCCCGGCTGCAACAGACCGGTGGAAGCAGGCAGGAAGGACTTCAGAAACGCAGCAGGAGGAGCAAAACTCTCCCTTCACTCCCCAGCCACACAGACCTACAGCTCTAAAACTTGCATGGATTCCCAGCAGAAAGTCTCTTAATTCTACTGTTTTGCAGCAGAAATGGCTTTAGCTAGCATTACTTGCTGGCGTCGCCGGTGCAGTGAGAAAGAAAGTAAACTTCCAAATTAAAATCTAAAAGATAAACCCACTGAGGGGAATTTAATTTGCTGAGCTATCTAAATCATAGCAAAAGTAGTGCATGGCTTCCTGCAGATATCTCAGGTACGAGAGGAATTCTTAAACAGGAGCAGAAAAAAGTTCCAAAGACGTCTCGAAGGGAAGACAGCAATGCCGTGAAACACAAGGGAAACCGGAGCCTAAATTCTGCCATTACGAGCTCCTGGGCAGATCTCAGCTTCTAGACCGACGGTCACAGCGGTACGGGCTGTGGCAGAGCAAGCAACCGCAGTTTCACGTACACGCAGCTGCTGGGCAGGCCACGCCACGCCACGCTGTGCATGTGTACGTGCTGCACGCGCCCAAGCCCACAGCCCTTACTCATGCGAGTAACCATTGCTCACGTTCGTGTCAGAGCCCTGCACCCAGGTACGAACCACACGAGGAGCAGCTCCCACCCGAACCCGCGCTGCCCTCCCGCATCCCTCCCTGCGGGCGTCCGCCTGCACGGCCCTATCTAATTGCATCAGTCTGCAGCGTCTTTTGGAGGGGAGGAGAGCAGGCAGAGGGGAGCTGCGCGGTGGCTTCAGGGCTCTCCCACGAGGATCTGCTGGTGTTCGCGAGCCCAGAGCTTCTCTGCCCTGCTTGCCATCGCTTCCAGAGTTACCAGGCACGCAGCACTAAGGATGAGGAAAGTGTCTTTATATATCTCCTGGGAAAGCTGCCCAAAACTGCTGCTTAAGGCCCAGGCCTGCCATATCCAAAGAACCAGTGACGATCAGAACAGGAGCTCAAACTCAACGCTCAACTCTGAGATCTTACAAACTGTGTGATATGGTTTCGGCACGATTAGACAGGCTGAATTTTAGAGCACGCTCCGGCCAGTGGAAAGTGGAACGGTCCGGACAGCCCGGGAACAGGAGTGAACAGGCAGCTCGTGTCAAACCCAGAAGAACATCCACAAGCAAAGCAGAGAAAGGGACTTGGGACTGAAGGATTTTAAAGCCCAACAGGGCTTGAAGCAGGCGGCGTGGGAAAACACACGCTTGCTCTCACCGCTGCTAGGGAGAAACCCCAGAGCGGAAGGAATCGCCGCGTGTCCCAGCCCTCCCGGCCCCCCTTACGGCAGGGCCTGCCCCGCACCAGCTGGGGCCCCAGGGAGCATCGCCCCGTGCTTGCTTGGCAGTGGTGACGCTGCGTGTAAGTACCCAGCAATCCAACGTATGAGACAAACATAACCGGGAGCGAGGAGTCTTATTACAACTAATTTACATGTCTTTTGTGGCACGATGGCATCCAAAGAAGCGAAAGCCAGGTGATCACTCTTGAAGCAGTGAATAAACCTCATGTGCGCAAAACACCTCTTAAATTAAACTCACAGGGATGGCAGCTGTGGACTTTTTACATATCACTATGCTAAAGAGAAGCTAACTTTTTATATACAGTTGCTGAACCTATTGGCCTACCTGAAGTGTTTTATTTTAATAGGACGCACTGAAAATAATACGAGTGAAAAACGTGGCACACAGTGAGCGAGCAGCGAGGAAAACCCCCATCGGTACACCGAGGTGATAGAGTTCCCTCTTTCTTCCAATTTTCTACTCCATCTGGTACCTACATCATTTTGCCTCCTCCCTCAAGGAGGCCTGTGCTGCCGCCCTTACTTCTTTTTCCAAAGAGCATTATGCCAGCTTGTTATTTTACCTTCCCCCAAAGTAACAGCCCTCCCAGGCTCACAGCAACACAAGTATCTTGCTGAAAGCTTCAAATCACACACCAGGATCTCAGCAAACGCCTGCACTTGTGCAAGGCTTTACTGCCTTTGCCCCAGGGCCAATCAATACTTGCTAATACATTCCTTACTTTTCATGTCGATACTCCTCTCCAGTGTAAACAGCAAGTTACAAGGTAAATCTGGTTAAATGCTTCTGATAACCATTGGAAGAGGGTGACTTGGCTTGTTTTCCACTTGGAAAACATTTCCCTGGAAAGGCTGTATCTGTCAAGAATGTGGATGCAATTTAAGGTCCGTGGGGTCTCGCACAGCCTTTAACTGTGCTCCTTGCAGCTAAGAAAGAGGAGCCGAGTATAAAGTGAAACTGCTGGGCCACCAGAAGACACTTGAAAAAAAGAAAATAAAACACAACTGATACCAATGAAATACAGATAAAACACATAACTGAAGCCATCAGCTTCCTGCCTTTGGTTTCACAACCTAAGCAAACACTTTGCTAGGGATGTGGTGCGGGTGCTGCCCCTGCCTCGCGTGGCTCCTGCTCCGGGCAGCGATGCCCCGGGCAGCGGCGCCGCCTTTCCCGGGCGCCCGGAGGCCGAGGCCGGGCCGAGGGGATTTGGCAGCCGCTGGAAGGACTTGGCTGCCAGACTGTCCGCGCTGGAAAGCGCGGCGCGGTCATGGTTTTGGAATGCTTCCTTGCTCCGGAGACATTACACAACGATCCCCCCCACCTAAACGCTTACCAATGAGCTCGGCAGCACGCGAAGGGAACTTTTTTCCCTTTTTCCGACGCAAACACGGAGTCGCTGCTCAGATGAGGAGGCCGCGCGGGAGGCGGCGCTGGGAGGGGGCCGCCCGGAGCCGGG
>NW_020450705.1:808434-820426 GCF_003343035.1 Apteryx rowi | reverse complement strand
CCCCTGCAGCCGCGCGCGAGCCCCGGACGGCCGCTTTTGCGCTATTTCCCCGCGTTTGGAGGATAAACGTCCCGGGCTGCCCCAGGCACCAGGAGCTGAGCGAAGTGGGAGCGGGGCCCCCGGCCGCGGGGCCGGATCCTTGTCCCGGGGGAGAGCAGGAATGGTAACGGATAGGGAGAAAGGGAGAGGCGTTTTTGCGGGCTCGCTGTTTGCTGCCAACCTGTGGAGCCAGCCGGGAAATATTTTTCCCTGTTTTATTGACGCCAGAAAGGGAGAGAAGCAATCACAGCATCCCCCCATTTTTTCGATCAGCTCCAGGAGCAAGCAGACGCTTCCAGGAAGAGCTGAGCTCACCTCACCCACATCCTCCTTCCAGACAGGGCTAATAGCAAAGAGCATCATGTATTGCACTCTCCCGGCAGGAACCTCCATCATCCAAGCACATCTCTCAGGAAATGCCTTCCCTCCATCAGCATTACCATGGCAGTGCCAAGAGCTACTGAAAGGCAGGCTCGGCCCTGAAAGGCTTGTCGCCAAAGCAGCAGCTCCAGGGAGAGGAGAGGGGGAGGAGGAGGAGGAGGAGGAGGAGGAGGAGGCCAGCAGCTGAACCCTTCTTTCACCCTGCTGGGTGCTGCCCTGGCTTTCCAGGCTATCTGGCTGCTGGCTACTCCCTATGGAAATGCCCAGGAAGGTCAGTTTTCCCACTGCGCTGGCATGGCGCAGACACGAGAGGGTCACCTCTGTCCCTGAGAGCTCACATCCCCTCTAAGGGGGACCTAGCAGAGCCCCGAGCCCAGCAAAGGGCAGCGGCGGGGGCCAGGATTCGCCAGCCACGCTGCGGCCACTCGCGCGGGAACGAGCCGGCGGGCTGCACCCAGCGCTGCCCTGGCAGGCGGCGGCCGGGGGGGCACCCGTTGCTCCCTGCCGCCGCAGGGCGTCTCCGTGACTCAGCGAAGGGAAAGGCAGCTCCAGGGTCCTGGCCCAGACCCAGGCACACAAACTGTTTCTATTTTAAGGGCTTGGAGATGGTTTTTCTTAATTTATCAAGCTCCGGACCAGGGGCTGGCTCCATAGGAAGTGTTCCCAGAGAAAAAAAGGGAACCACAGAGGAAGCTTTAAATGCAACCTCTGCCCAGGCTTCCTTGCCTTTATCCAACAGCTCCCAGCAGTGACCCGGAAAAGCAGAGCCTGTTCTCAGCAACCAGCATCGGAGAGCGCCACTCCGGGGGGACAGGGCTGTGCAAACCAGGACGTGGGAGAACTGGGGGTGCAAGGAAACACGCATGAGCGCTTGCACGCAAGGGGTGAAGTGTGACGGCAGGGACGCTTCCAGCGGGCTGCAGCAGCCTGTGGTCGTGCCCTAGAGGCGCAGGAGGCTGCAGCCAGGATGGGACGCCGGCCGGCGCAGCCTGCGGAGGCTGGGAAGGGGCCCTCCCGCTCCCTCTCCCGCAGAACCTTGGCTCCCGGTGCTCCCCCGGGATTTGCAGCCGACGGAGCTGCCTCCATCCACAGCTGCCCAGTTGGCACGTCCCCTCTCCGCCAAAGGGATTCCGCCCTCAGGGCTGACCCGGAGGGAGCAGGAAGGAGATGGGCAGGGAAACCGTCAGCTTTTAGTAAGCCTCTTTTGCAGGAGCCCTGCAAGACGCTGAGGCGGGATGCGAAGCAGCAAACCCTCTATTCGAGCGCCGCAGGAGTCTCCCCAGCCTGCGCAGCGCTTCATGCTCCCTTCAGCACCCGGGATATCAGTAGGTTAAAATCATGCTGGATAGCTTTCACTTCCCATTAAGTGCACCCAGTTTATTTACATCTTGCTGATTACAAGAGACAGACAACATTCACCAGAGGCGACACTTGACAAGTGCTGGCTGCCCCCAGCGACAGCAGGACATGGAGAAACCGCCAGTGCCGCAGTGCGTTTCCAAAACAGGGGCCAAGGCCAGCCCCCCCCCGGCTGCCAGGATGGCACCCCCACGCTCTGGAAGGGGCGACGCTCGGCAGAGGTCCAGGAAACTCATCTGCCAGGTCAGAGCAGCACGTGGCACAAAACGAGCGGTTCTGCAGAGACCAACTGCTGCTCAGCACCAGCTTTGAGATCATTAAGGAAAGGGAGGGAGTTGTCTTTTTCTTTTAAATCACAGCAAGCAGATTTTATTGTTGGTCTCCAGCCCTCGGCTAAGCAGATCGGTGCCGCACGGTTAAGCTGTTAAGCTTGGCTGAACAGGGCTGCTCTGTGTATAACTGGTGCTCAGCAGTGCCCAAACTAGAACTGACCAAAAATATAGACATATATTCATACATACTCTCCCGTTCCCCAAAACTAACCTCTGAATCTGGGCATTCTCCCACTCATCTTTAATTAATAATAAATAATTGGCTCTAGAAACACAGCAGTGACCCAAGGCATGAGGGGATCTGGTGGGCTGAAACCACGACGCAGCCAAGGGCTGGCGAACGCTGGACAAGTGCAGCAGGCTCGTACCTTTGCAGGTGCCTTCAGTGTGCCGCAGTGACCGAGCACCTGCCGCATCCCCCAAAACCTGAGACGAAGACACAGTAAACAGCTCGGGATGAAGGCCCAAGCAGCCTAGGAGGGCAAGCGCAAAGCCAGGGCGTCAGTCGCGGGGCTCAGCCACTACCAGGGCCACCCGCAGCCTGGTTTCTCCCGTCAAGGCTGCGGGGTTAAGCGTCACCCCGACTGCCAGCAGGAGAGACGGACCGACAGCACTCCGCTCCCGGCCGCGGTGCTGTCCGGATGCGGCGCCCGTCCCAACGGCACCGGTGCAGTAGCAGCAGCTCCAGTGCTAACGGTGCGAGCGTCAAGGGGCGGCGGGGAGCGGAGGAGACGTTTGCAGAGTGAGCACACGCTTGGAGGTACGCGTGCCCTGGCCCCCGCGCGCCCCGCGGCAGCCGCACGCCGCTGCAGCCAGCGCGCCCAGGCCCAGAGGGGAGGTGCGAAGGAGGCACCAAGAAGCCAGGGAGCGTTTAGGCTTTTCACAGCAATCAAGAAAACGGCAACACGAAAACCACCCCCGTAGCCCGGGGCCCCTCTCCTTCCCTCCGCGTGGACTTGACAGCACGCAGGGCTGGGACGCAGCGGCGGGCAGGGATGCTCGGGGCAGGGGCCCGGGGCACGGAGGCTCCGGGTTTCTTACTCTTCTTGCAGTCGGCTCAGGAAACACGTGCTCCCCGCAGAGGCGGCCCCACGGCAGCTCCGGTGCCCCGCTGGTGTCCGTGCGGGCAGCGCGAGCCCCTCCGCCCCGGCGTGACGGGGCATCACGTGTAGTTACCCGGGCCGCCCAGAGGGATCACGAAGACGGAGATGTCGTCGCCGGAGCCCAGCTTGTCGTTGGCCAGCCGCCAGCCACGCTCCTTCAGGACCCCCCTGGACCGCACCACCAGCTCCTGGGCCACCACGGTGTACCTGGCGGGGGCAGAGCACGGGGTCAGCAGCGACCCCCGGGCCCCGCGGCCGCCCCACCGGGACGTGCGGCAGCCCCTGGCAAGGGGGGAAGGGGCCGGAGGCTCCCCGGGAGCCTGCCCCAGGCTCACCGGCACGGGTCGTTGGGCTCGTAGCTCGTCAGCACTTCCATCACCACGCCAGCCACCTCCTTGTCGTTGGTGACATCCCAGAGCCCGTCGGTGCCCAGGACGAGAACGTCGTCGGGGCAGTGCTCGTACTGCGTGAGGTCGTAAACCCTGACCTGCGAAGCAGCGGGGCACGACGCGCGGGTGAGGGGCACGGGGGGCAGAAGGGGCTCAGAGACAACCTGGACACGCCGCCGGCCCCGGTCAGAGCTGGCATTGCTCCATGCCGCCGTGCTGGGCGCGCTGGGGATCTGGTCACCTGAACCAGCTCCAGGCGCTGCAGGAAGCCTTCAGCGAGGAGGGACTGGGCAGCCAGACTCACCTCAGGGAAGCAGGACAGGAAGGGCTTGATGTGGATGTTGGAGCTGAACACCTTGAGGTCGTGGTCTCCCAGGCCCCGCGTGACCCCGATCGTGGCCATCACCCGAGCCTGGAGAACAGGCAAAGCCAAGACAAAACCTCAGGCCACTATCTCTGCCTCTCTTCCCACCTGGGAAAACGCGCGCAGTGCTGGAGCTGCCGCAGCACAGCGAGAACAGGCTGGAAACCCCCAGTTCACCGCGGGCAGGTGGAAAACGGCCCCCGCACGTGTGCCAGGGCCGGCGCTGCAGCCCGCTGCGATGCCTGCTCCCCTCGGGGAGCGGCGACCCGCAGCACCCGAGCCCCCCACCGCACGGCTCGCGCCACAGCAATTTACCTTTTTACCTTCCCCATAGATAAGCGGGAACTTCAGGTCATCCTCTTCTATCTTTTTGTAAGCCCTGGTTAAAATAAACCGGAGAGAACGGGTCAGCAGGCAGGTGAAGGCTCTCGGCACCCCGTCGCTTGCTTGGGACGTGGCGAGGCATCCGTCAGGGACCGGAACCCGGACACCCGGAGCGCGGCGGGCCACGTAGGGGAAGGGCAAGGGCTGGCGCGGCCGGAGCCCGGCAACCACGCGGGAACCAGGGCTCCGTCCCTCGGAGCAGGGTGCCACGCGCGGATCAGCAGCGTTACCAGCCGTTCATGCTTTGGTCTCTGTAGAGCATCTTCTTCCCCAGCTCCTTGGGCTGGATCCTGCGGGGAAACTCCAGGTGCGTGAACTCCTTGCCCAGCAGCTCGGGCCTCAGGAAGCCCTGCGGGAGGACGCCCAGGCTCAGCCGCAGCGCGAGGCGAGTGCCCTGCGAGCCGCACGGGGGACGGCCCGGGCGCCAGGCTGCACCGCGCAGCACCGGCTCCCCGCTCCACCGCCCGGGGCTGCACCGGTCCCCTCTGCCGAGCAGCTAGGGGCAGCCACGCCAGCACAGAGCAAAACAGGTGAAGCTTTTGCACGGAGAGGTTTGGGGAATAACCAGACCAAAAGGGATCAAAAATGCAAAAGGGCAAATTCTAGGACAAGCTGGAATTTGCCTAGGAAGAGTCAGACCTGCAAAGTTCCCTGGGGCTGCAAAGCTCAGCACAGAAAACAGCATCAGCCTGAGGAAAAGAGCCGCCGGGTCTATTCAGAAAGCACTGCCCCAGCTGCAGCCGTGACGCAGAAAGGGCACGGCGCGAGAAGCGACGCAGGGCACCTTCCCCGAGCGGCAGAGCACAGGGCCCCGTGCCAGGACACCTGCCAGCCCCGGCTCCTGGCGCCGAGCGTCTGCTAGCAGCGTCCAGGCAACAACGAATGCCCCTGCGGGCGTTGAATCCCACCGCGCAGAGCTCCCGCCACGCTCCGCTCAGCAAAGAGAGGGCTTTTCCCGGGGACGCAATGCCTGAACGCCCTTAAAGGTGTTAATCACAGGAGACTTGCAGACCGCGGCCAAGACCTGCTCCTCTAAAACAGCCAGTGCGCCGCGAGCAAACCCTCCACGCCGGAGGTGGCCCCGGGAACCCTTCGCACCCGCAGCCCGAGCCGCCCCAGAGCGCGGCATGCAGGCGCCGGGAGGCGGCGCTGGGAACAGGGGTGCGAGCGGTGCTGGGAAATGGTGATGGAGAAAGAGGGGAGCTGGAAGAAAGGAGAAAGGCCCTCAGGAGCACGGGGTAGGGGCAGTCCCATCCCGGGCACGCTTGGCCCTCGGCCTGCCCTGTCCGGCACGGCCCGCGGGAGAGGACCCTGCTCACGGCCGTTTCCTCCTCCCTGGGCTGTTTGGAAACAGACTGGAGAAGACGGCACGCCTTGGTGTTTTTCCAAGCACGTTCCGAGCCAGGAAAACACGTCCCGCAAAGCCTCCTCCAGCACGAACGCCGCCTCCCCGCACTGCTGTCGGAGGGGTCTTTACAAGCTGATAAGGTTCCGCCGCCTGGCACGGGGCTTTGCCCAGGATGGCAGCAGCAGGGCGCTTCCAGGAAGGAAGCTAGGAGGCAGCTGGCACACCTCAGCTCCCCGGCTCTCGAGGGAGCAGCCAGGCCAGAAAGCAGGACGCGGCACCTGCGCTGCAGCCTTTTCAGGCGGGCGAGGGGAGAAGGCGCGGGCTCATCCCGCACGCGCAGCGGCTCCCTCGCAGGCGAGCCCGGTGCTGCCGCTCCACGGCCGGGCGGGACGCGGGCGCCCGGCTCCGAAGGGCGACGCGCTCCCCGTTCCCCCGGCGGGTGCAGGGCGAGATGGGCCGAACGGGGTCCGCGGGATCCCGCCGGGACAGTCCCGCGCCTAGAGCACGGTCCGCCGCGCCAGGCCCAGGTGCTCGGCCTTCGCTTGAGCCGGGCGCCGCAAACCGGGGCTCCCCCGGCCAGCCCGGCAGCGAGCGGAGGCGCTCCCTGTCCCAAACGCCTCTCGCCGACCCTCCGCGCCGGCGGGGCCCTCAGCAGGGCCGGGACGGACGAGCGCCTCCAGCGAGCCGCCGGCTGCGGCGCTGCCCCTTGGTCCCCCAGCGCCTCCCGCGGAGGAGGGAGCCCAGGCAGGGAGCGCAAGGGGCCGGGGAAGGGGGCCGGGAGGCGGTTTAGCAGGGACGCGATTAGAAGAAAGGTCTTTCTTACTAAAAACTGCAGCCTCTGCCTCTCTGTCTCTGGAGTAAACTCCCTGGACATTGGAATGATTTCCCCGTTACGGATGATAATGGCCCTGCAATGAAACATGGAAGGATGAGGTTAGCGAGGAAGAGGCGGCGTGAGGGGTGGTGGCTAAGCACGGGTCCCACCGCGCGGTCCACTCGGGGCCGCCCGCCCGCGGCGCGGGGAGCCCGGCACACGGTCCGGCCAGAGCGACGCCTTGCCCTACCGGCTGCCGTCCCGCTGCCCGGCGGAGCCTTCCCCGGCTGCGCTGCAGCTCGCTCCCTGCGTGCCCCTTCGGGGACGCGGGCAGGGCACGCGGGTCGTTCGCAGGAAGGAGGGAGGGAGAGGAAACGGAGAAGCGTGGGGCAGGGGAGCACAGCGCGGAGCGAACCGAGGAAGGGATGCTGCGGGAGAAGGAGCAGCGCGGAGGCTGCGAAGCCTCCTTTAACGGGGAGCCGGGACCGGGACCGGCCGGCACCACTCGGGGCAGCAGGACGTGGGAGCGAGCGCCCAGACCACGCGTGCCAGCCTCACCGCGGGGGCCGGCAGAGGGGACAGCCTGCTCCTTCGATGCATTAAAAAAGCCTGCTTATGAGAGGCGTTTCTGGAGGCCCTAGGGGACCGAGGATCCGTGTCGACAGCGACGGATGACGCCTCCAGACCGTCGCCCAGCTGCCGCACAGGGCTCGACCGGAGCCAGGCGCGTAGCCCAGCTCATCACCGCCGACCTCTGGTCGTGGTCCCACCTCGCTCTGCTCTGAGAACCCCAGGCAGGAAGGCACAAAAGAAGGCACTCCTCCTCCTTCTCCACGGTCCCAGAGCCGGAAGAGCATCCGCCAGCCTCCCATGACTCTACCAAGGCCTGCGTTTGCTGGCACGACATTGGTCAGGGTAAGCTAGCCCTGCAGTAGGTACAGGGCAAGTCAAAACAGCTTCACTCTCAGCGTAAGATGGACTGCCTACCTGGTATTTCTTGTGGGATAAAAACACATCCATGACCAGTTTCAGTAACGCATCCAGGGTAAAATATCTAGGAGTCAAAACCTTTGGGCTGCAAGCTCCCACAGGGCTTGTCCACACATAGATTTGTATCGGTTTTGGTAGAAAACCTGCCCTTTTCTTGGAGCAGTTCATTGCTATAAAACGTGCTCCAAAATTAAAAATTCTTGTGTACGTTTGAATGCTTTGCTGAGGGTGATTTTCACCTCCCAGCTCCCACCCAAGGCCAGTGCTGGCGGCGAGGGCTGGGGCGCGACCGAGACGCCCCGCAGAGACGCCGTGGGGAGGGAAGGGAGCGAGCCCCCACCGGCAGAGGTGACCCTGCAGCCCCGCGGGCGACGGCGAGCGCGCCGCGCGCTCTCCTCCGTGCTCGCCGGCCGGCACGCGCGCCCACACCGCCGCGCCGTACCTGCTGTCGCCGGCGTTGGCCACGTAGAACTTGCCCATGAGGTAGACGGCAGCCAGGGCGCAGCAGCCCCCGGACACGTGCTGGGTCGCCCGCTCGCGCTCGATCTGGTCGTCCTGGGGAGACAGACAGCAACAGGCTCGCGAGGCTGCAGCTCGGGGAAAGGCAGGGCCGCCGTCCCCAGGCCAGCCGAGCAAACGTCCAAGCAGCCCAAAATAGTCCTCTGCTGCTCCGTCAGCACCTTGGCCGCTAACGAGGCGAGCGCCTGTTCCGGGGGAGAGGAGCGACCGGCCGGGGCTGCGGCCTCCCCTTTCCCTGCCGGGCTCGGAGCACCTCCCGGCTCAGCACAGGCATGGACGGGCTGGGGGCGGCGAGCACGCGGCCTCGCCGAGGCACGGAGCGGCTGGAAGGAGCAAGACCGGAGGAGAGCAGCTGGGCACTGCTGGAACCAAGCGCGATAAAACCCTCTGCATCCACGCAGAGCCTCCGCGCTTCTCCCCCCAAAAAGCACGGGAGAGCACCAGAGCCAGGCAGGAGCCGCCCTGCTTGGAGCCCTCTCCCTGCAGACTAGGCACCGGAGACAACGCTGAAAGAGAAAGCGAAGCGGATTGCTCCGAGACGATGCCCAGAGAAGCGTCTCTGGGAGAGGGCAGCTCCGCTCGCAGGACTCCGGCGCTTGCTCACCATGTGCTTGAAGGCGTTCTCGATGGCACCGATCACCAGGCTTTCATGGGAGACCACCTTCTCCAGGTGAAACCGCGGCAGAGCGTCGCTGGGAACCTCTCCGTCGTCCTCCACGAGGGGCGCCCGGTTCGGCTCAGCGTCGCGCTGGAGGCAGATGGGAGGCGGGGAGGGGTCCTGCAGGATGTCCACGAGGTCCCGGAGCTGCTCGCAGATGTGCAGGTGCAGCCTCTCGGATGCCATGACAGCAGCACCACTGCCCGCGTGGCCATCAAACAAGGCCCAGTAGTGGAAATAAAAGCCCTTTCCGCCCTGGGAAAGAGAGGAAGGTTCAGGGAGTCCTGCAGGGCATCAGGCAAGGGAGCAAACAGGTCGGCGGAGTCCGAGCAGCCAGAGTTAGGGCTGCAGTGAGCAGCTCCGGACAGCAGGACCCCGGGGCTTCGCCTCCGGCTCCCTGGTCCCGGTCCAGCGCAGCGCAGGAATGACCCCGGCAGCTGATCGAGGGTGCCAGGACGTAACCGATCCCTGGCTTGAGCCTAGTGCTGCATCATGAACCCCACGCTGCAAACGGCTTCCTCCGGCAGCTGGTTCCCCCAGAGGTCACGGCACGGACGGGCCAGCGCAACAGACGCCTCCGCAGCCACCGAGGTGCCTGTGCCGGCACGCTGCCTCCCTCGGGCGCCGGCCAGCCCCCGGACGGCCTGGCGAGGAGCAGGCAGCTGGCCCGGGAAACAAGGGAATCCCCAGGCACGCTGAGGCCAGGACTCCCATGTCTCCGCGTGCCCCCGTCTCGCATCCTCTTGCCGGGCATCCCCTCCCAGCCACGGCCGGACACAGGCAGCGGCCGCGCGGTCCTGCATGCACGCAGCACGGCAGCGCCCGGACTCTCACCCCCTCCAGCTCTCCGGTGCCCTCCTTGGACGGCAGACGACCCCGCGGGCTGGGCCGTCTCTCCACGAACACCACCTCGCAGCAGGCCTGGTCCTCGTTGTGCTGGCTCTTCCCAGCATTTATCACCCTGCCGGAGGGAGAGAGGTGTAAAGGCTCTTGTGCACTGGGCAGTTATTTCAGGGCTTGTCCACAGTTACTCCAGAAAACTGGCTGCTAATTCACTGCCTCTGTGGACACCAGAACAAGGATGCGGACAGGCATCTCTGCTAGGCCCCCCACGCCTCTGGAAGAGGTCACCCAGCAGCAGTTCATCACCACCAGCCCCCTACTCCGTCCCCCCCCGTCCCTGGCGATGCTCTTTGCAGGTACTCCTGCCCCTGTTCTGGGCAGCAGCAGCCAGGAAAGCAAAGACTTCCCAAATCAGTTGGGCCGGATGATCTGCAGGGTGACAGCAGTCCTCTCCCACCGAAACAGCAGGGTCCCGAAAGAACAGCTCTTCAGAGCAGCCACAAAGGGAGGTGACCAGAAAAAGCTATTTGGCTGCAGGAACCCACCTCCCTGCACCTGAAAACTTCCCTGCGTAGCTCAGTCCCAGCCTGGACAGAAGCACTGTTGCTCTGGAATAAGTGGTCGCTTCACAACATTATTTGGAAATAGCTGTTCCTAAGCAGCTCCGAGTGCAGGCAAGCCCTTACAAGGGGCAAAAACCATCTACCGACTGGCAGTTTTCACACAGCAGCTTCAGAGAGACTGGCCAGAGCCAGCCCATCCCTTGCTCTCCCTGGCTACGTGGGATGGAAAGAGCAGCTCCCGGCTGAGCCCAGCTGCTCCGCAGGAAGGATGCTCCCACGTAGCGCCCCAAGCAGAGCTATTGCCCGGGAACCTGCACCTGCCTCAATGCACCCACACCGAGCCTGGACCCAGATCCTCAAAGGGATCACGGCCTCATCTGCGTGCTGTGAAACGCAGAGCATCACTCAGAGACCAGGTAGCTCAGAGAAGACAGAGAGAAGGACAGAAGGATGAAACCAGCAGAACTTTCACAAAAAGATTCACATTAACTTGCCAGTTTATGCTGGCAAAGCAGATTTCAGATCTAGATTGCAAAACCTGCTCGTGGGAGGAAGTTGTAAAGATTCATAACAGGATGAGCTCTTTGGGCACGAGTTCTTCAAGTGGTTTGCAGAAAGAAGTCTTGGGTCACAGAGAGAAGACTTGCTGCTCAGCAGAGGGCAGTTTTCACTCTTTCCTTACAGAGTTTGCAAGGTTCCTGCTCCTGGGAGATCAAGCACAGGGTACTCTTACCCCAGGATCTCCTGGGGTGAATCAACATTTCTGAGGGCTCCCAGGGCAATCAGGAAGGCCTATTTGTGCAGAGAGATGCAGGAACAGACTGACATCCGCTGAGCAATAAAGCTGATCTTCAAAGCCCAACATTTCCCACCTGCCTTCAATTAAGGGTGAAACTCACAGTGAGTAAAAGGAGAAGAGAATCGGGCTGTCAAAGGGGAAGTTGAAATCAGGTCCCTCTCCAAAGACAGCTTCAATTCCTTACTCCCCCTCACATTTCCTGCATGAGCTGGAACAGTTCCTTCACCCCTTAGAGCATCGGTTCCCCATCTGTAACACTGGGTATTTTGCAGATAAGTACAGAAAATAAAAAAGACAGAAGAGCTGGAAATCTTCACCAATGGGTAACAGTGCAAATGCGCACTGATTGCTTGTGCACTGCCAGACATTCAAAGAGCAGGCGTCCTATCCACCACTTTTGGGGGAACAAACACAGCGTATCCCCGACCAGCTTCTACCCAAGTTAGTTTCTAATGATCCCAGCCCAGGGCTTGGTGCATTTCCAATCTGAACATCACCGGGGCTGCAAGTCATCCTCCAGCTGGAGTAAGCACATCTGCCCGGGGTGTAGCACCAAGCGCTCACGTAGGTCTTTGCAGGGCTGGAGAGTCCTTTCAGTGCAGGATTTTGCCCATCCTAATTCTGAAGAGTAGGAAATAGCCAGCACCCCGTTCAGATGCAGCAATGGGGCTGCTCCGAGAGGGGAAACGCACCTGGCCTGCTCCAGAAAAGGTGCCCAGAGGACTTGGCGCCAGCTCAGCGTTGTCTGACGAGGGGAGTATATTTAGAATAGCTATCATTATCTCGGAGCTCAGCCCGAATAACCTTCTTAAAAGCGAGAGGAGCTTTCGTGCCCGACGGAAGCAAGCTGCGCTGGCAGTCGCAAGCCCTCAGGGACCCGGGGGAACGAGCAGCCTCCCGGCGCCAGGGAGGCCGGATCGCGCCCCCCGCCGCCCCCCGGCCCCGCTCACTCGGCGTAGCCCGTGCTCCAGGGCAGGCGGCGGCGGCCGTCGCGGGGGCTCTGCACGGCGCGGCCCGTGTGGTCGTCGGCGCGCCGCAGCTCCTCGGGCGTCAGCTGCAGGAAGGCCGGGCGGCAGAAGGACGGGCCCCCCCCGGCACCGGCACCGG
>NW_020450705.1:801757-807903 GCF_003343035.1 Apteryx rowi | reverse complement strand
GCCCGTCCCCTCCCGCAAAGGCGGCGCAGGAGGCCGGCACCGGCCGGCGGCAAGTGCCCTCGCCGGGGCGCGCTCCCGGGAGCGGCCGCTGCTCGTGCACGCGCAGCGGCGCCGGAGGCTCCCGCGAGCCGCAGACCCCCGGCCGGGGGTGCAGCGAGCCCTGGGGGCCCGGGGGATTCTTCACCTGCCGGGCTGCGTGGTTGCATCGCTCCTTGCTGCACGCACAGCTCGGGATCCGCTGCTGCCCGTCCACCGGCAGGCAAGGTCAACGCTGCGCTGTCCGCACGGTTCGCTCCCCGCGCCGCTCCGTGGCACTGCTCCCCAGCTGGGCTGCTGAACATGTCCTAATTTGCTCTTGATCTCTTTTCTGGGCCAAGCCCAGCTGGCAGGTTGGTTTACTCCAAGGTCCCTGGTTAGCAGCATGGATGCAGGCGTGAACCAGCCTGGCCCCCCCTGCACTAGCACCGCTGCTCCATGCAGGTCCCCCGAACAGGCAACCCCGTGCCAGGTTCTGTGGCATCCGCAATGATGCATTAACAGCAGTGCAAGGACCTTTACTGGCCCAATAGCTTTACAATGCAATAAGTAGAAATCTCTACTTTGCATCTACCTGAAACCAGGTAGGCCAGATAAAAGAGTTCTAATTAAGAGATTTAAAATCTCTTTACATTTCTTGGCATGAAATCTGGGCAGAGAGAAAGCTGTCAATAAATGAGTTCTCAGTGCCCCCATCACCTGAAATGCAGCTGAGGACCTTTGACAGGGCAAGTCCCTGCTTTTCCTGCTGTTAGTCTTGCATTCAGGAGAGAAGCCAGAATTGTGCAGCAGGGCACAGAGTGGCCAGTGAGTGGCATCTCTGGGAAAATCCTCCTTTGGCTGCCAGAGGCAGAAGGGAAGCAGGGAGAGACTTCTCTGCTGAAGAGGCAGGCCCACCCTGCCCACGTGCATCTGTTCCCCTCACTGTGCTTAGTCTGTGGACAAGCACATGGATTTCATACTTGAATCTTCCCTGGGCTCCAGCAAAGTCACCTACTCTGGTGCTACTTCTGCATCCAGGAACAGGTGCTTTGTTGCTCTCCCTTGATTCATCAGTGAAACCCAACCTACCCCCAGTGGTGCTGGGCTATTAACAGCTGCTGCGGAGGGGCAAGGAGTTAACGTGACAGAGGACTGAGCGCTGCATCTCTCCCTGCTGCCAAGGCAGCTATGGTCTGGCATTGGTCAGGACACAGACGCAGCTGACCCAGAACAACACATGTCCACTAGTTGGGAGCAGAAGATCTGTCGGTTTAGACAACATCACTTGCACAGCCCAGCCTCAGCACTTCCACATCTCTGGGTTCCTATGACAACAGAAGTCCAGCTGAAAGCCTACAGTATTTGCCAGCTGTAAAGCAAATTAGAGCCTATTTCCTAAAAATCTGTGTGTGCCCCAGTGCTCTCAGTTCCTCAGGGGAACTGTTTCTTCCCTTCCACACAGGGCTTTTTTGCACTCCAAGGTCTGAGCAGAAGCAGAGCTCTTCCTGCCAGCTCTGCAGAGCCCTCAGCACTTTAATCTTCTGCCTTGGTCAGAGCTTTTCACCTCAACTAGACTACTAAGATTGCCCCCAGAGATGCTATTCAACACCCCTAATACCCTACAGCATCTTAACCCCAGCTTCAAGTTACTTATCAGTCTGCCTTTCCAAAGCCTTCATGCACCCCTATCCCCCTCTCCATATCCCCTTGCTAGCTCTTATTTCTGAGGCCTGCTCTCACACCACTATTTGTAGCTGCTCTGCGTTTCCTCTCTTGTTTTGCATACACTGCTCACCTGCGCATCCCAGCTGTTGCTTGGCTCTGAGTAATGTGTTCCCTGATAAATGCTTCCCTGCTTCCTCTTTTTCCCTTCCAGCCCCCCTTGTTACAGTTAATGAGGGAAAGAGGGAGAGCCTGGAAGATAGGGCTGATGTGCCCTGCTCTTAGCTTGTGACATAGGTGGGGGCAGGCACCTCTTGCAGCAGGTATGTGTCTACCTCTTCCTTGCATCTTGTGTTAGTGGAGCAAATCTGTTTTCAGAAGCAGAAGTTGTTGTTCCTTATCTTGCTTGTAAGCTGGGGGCCGGGTGGCTGGGCAAAGCTGATCCTGAGGCCTCTGTAGCTCTGTGCAGCTCTAGAGCTGAAGCAGAAGCAGGGGGCCAGGAGGGCTGGGGGCTGAGTCCCTCTGCAGCGGGCCAGGTCCTACTGTTCTGCAGGGGGTAGCGTGGCTCTGCTTGCAGCGTTTGTGTAGCCCTGTGCTGATCTCTCTTTGGTTGATCTGTGGTCACAGGGATTTTCTCCAGCTGCAGAATAAATCAGGTCTAATTTTCAGCTGTCCTCAGTTGTCAGAACGGCTGCTCCTCCAAGCGCCTCTGGGAGCACAGGCAGGTTTTTCTCTGGAGCTCACGTCCTTCCTAAATGGAAGCATGTGACTGAGCTTTCCATCTGCTGGCTGCCTTCCCCTGAGCGCTGGCTCAGCCCTGCCAGGGCGTGACCACGGAGCAGGGGCTTTGCAGAGCCGGGCGCCTTGCACACAGGCTGCTGCACCTTCGCCCCTCTCCTTCCCTAAGCAATTTCTCACTGTTAACTATGGTAAACTCTGAACTCCTGTACGAGCTGCTTTGCTACCTGCACAGTCAGAGCTAAGTGAGAACGTCTCACTGCCCAGAGGTTTTGCTCCTCTGCCTCCTCCCTGTGCCTGTGTCCCCTCTGCTCCAGCAGGATCTGCAGGTGTCTTTCCCCAGGCCCTTGCCGCTTCTCCAGCGCACCCTCCTTCAACCCCCTTCCTCACCCTGCTGTCTCGCCCTGCAGCCGCTGGCCTCGGCCGAGGGAGAAGCTGAGGGACAGCAAAAGCTGCAGAGAGACGAGGAGGCGCTGGATGGCGACACAGCCTCTGCTACAGCCCTGCCGGGAGCTGGCCTGCGCCCGGCTTTGCAGTGTCCTGGGCCGGGGGTCAGCAGTTTGCGGTGTTCAGGGGCCTGGGGTGTCCCCAGGTTCCCCAGGGCTGTGGGGCTCGTGGCATCCCGCCACGCAGAGGGCTGGGTGCCTGGACATCTGCGTTGCTTAACTTGTGCAATGGCAACTTATTTGTACAGTCCCCTACGAACAGCCCAGGAGCCCCACAGAAAACTTCAGATGTCAGCGGCTGTGCCCTGTGCTTTTCCCAGCCCTTGGAGACTCCTGTCTGCTGAGGCCTGTGCTTCCTCTGCCTCCCACGGCTGGCTTTTCTCTGAGAAGATGGTCCTTTTTGTTAGTTCTATGTGACTTCGCTCAGGGCCGGAGGAACTGCCCTGAACTTGGCGGGGGCAGCAGGTACTGGCAGCTCCTTGTGCGTGAAAAGAGGAAACTGCTGTGGATGGAGAATACTGACACCAGGACCGACAACCTACTGTCAACCCACTGCCATGATAAGCATCAATTAAAAGCTAATAACACAGGAATTGGGCTCAAGTTATGCTATTTGGCTTCATTCTTGTGCAACTGCTCAGTATTGAGAAAAGTGGAAGTTCATCATTCCAATGGGCTGCTAAGCCCCAAAAGAGGTAGGATGAAGCCAGGGATATTTCTTCTGCATTGTAATGTACTTTCTGGTAAGAAAATATGAAAGAATGACATGTTGGTGGCATTTAAACTGGTACAGAAGTAAATTAAACATCTAGATCATAAAAATACCAGAGGATGTTTTAAAATAGGCTCTTCACAGCAGTGCATTAGTTGACTGCACAGCTTTAGTGTGTAATGAGCAATATATTAATTTATAATTAGTGTAATACAGTGAAGCTCAGCAAATAGCTCTGTATACTCTGGATAATTCATCAACAGAAGAGCAGCTTTTAATGGTTTCCAAGGTTTGCCTGTCCCCTGTAATTGGGAAGTTCAGAATTTATTGTTATTTCTTTTAAGGGATAATTTGATTGCAACCACACATCTTTACTCTGTGTCTGCTTCCCACTCCAGCGCAGGAAAGCCTTCAGAGCACTGCAGCTCGGAGCTCATACGTGACCTCTTTGCAGCTTGTGGTCAGTGCTGGTGCGTATTTCCTGCAGGCTTTTTACCTTCACCTCTTTCTGGTGTGGAAAGGGAGAGATCAGCAGACTAACCTCCTTGAGTTGCTTAGCTTTTTTTCCCCCCTTCTGCTGCTACTGAAATTTGCTCCCCCCTCGCATCACCCTAGGTATCTTCATGCTAAATTCTCCTCTCAAAGGCTTAAAGAGTCTCCCGTTCTCGTATAATATCACCTGACACAGTAGAAATACAAAAGGACAATAATAGAAAAATGTATAATAATAAGGATACTTTGAATTTATGGAGTCTGTGGTGGGGATTTTATTTCTTCAGTGTGGAAGCCTAGATCTCGATCTCAGACAATGTAGGGACCTAGAATAGGACTTGTTCCACCAGTGTGACCTCCCTGGAAGCCCTGCCTGGTCTGCCAGCACCCCAATTTCCTGGAGGGCATCTCTTGCACCTCTAGCTGGGCCTCTGCAGCTCTCCTGAGCCACCGCTGTGTCGCCCAGCTGAGAATCTGTAGCTGAAATTCCCTGGTGTAGGCAAAGTCTTATGAAAAGAGAACAAAATCTGCAGTATGGTGTAGTATGTGCTGAGATAGCCTGGAGGCATCAATATGTAGGCGGAGGAACTGGATAAATAGCTTATGTTAATCCAGTGATCCATTGAAAATGTGGGTGTGACAAATCTTTCTATGGAATAAAATGATGGGATCTTTGCTTTTTCCAGCTTCTTTATTAAACTAATCTGTATGCTGCTACCTTTAGCTGTAGATAAGTTGGTCACATTGAGGATTTGCAGAGCTCTGGCATGCCCATCTATCCTGGCTTAACCATCTAACCCGAGCCCTTGTTGTAGCCCCTGAATTTTCTTTCTGATAAAAAGCCAGTTATTCATCCAGAGAGTTAAAGGATACAAAATATTTCCCAAGTATGTCAACAGCCATCCAGTATAAGAGGAAGTGATTTTTTTCTGTGATAAGATGATTATTCATCACCAGGATTTTCTATTGCAGTTCCTTTCCTTGCCAAACTTGTCTTGTTATGGATGCTAAGAAGTCTTTTTGCTTTCCATGATAAAATTATGGACTATCTGAAGAGTCATATCCGGGAAAAAGAACAATGTAGAAGACTTGCTGGGAAGTCTGACAAGTAAGAAGTTGGGAGGAGGGATATAGGGAAATTGCTATGTTCACTTCCACTGGAATTTAAATGAAATCAGTTTTACTTGCATCTTAATTTTTCCTCTGCATTGAAATGCTGTGATCTGGAAAGCAGCATGTTTGTATTTCTATACCATTACATCAATAAAGACTGATTTTGTGGGCTTCCTTATTGAATAATCTGGCCTAATTTAATTGGAATTTGGCTGATGTGAAAGGTATTTTTGATTGCATTTGCTCTTGATTGCTTCTATTAAAACTTTGTGATCTGGAAAGTAATATGTTTGTATTTACTTTTCACCACAGCAATTGAGACCTGAATTTGCGGACTCTCTATCAACTTACCTGGTGAATATGAACAGCAAATTTAATCTAGTTTTATATCGATTTGCTATTATTATTAAAATACTCTGATCTGGAGAATAAGGTGCTTGTACTTCCTTAACATCTTATTCCTGGGGTTTGGGTTAGTCTTGCAGAGCTTTTTTCCCCCCTTTCTTCCGAGCAGCCAAGTCCAACTGGAATTTAACATACGATAAATCAAGCCAAGATTCAAGAGACAAGTTTGGGCCTCTGTGGATGGATGGAGAGGGGAAACCTCCCCAGCGAGCCCCGCAGCACCGGGGTGAGCTGGTTTTCCCAGGAGAAATGGGGATAGTGTGGGGCTGGGCAAACCTGGGGCCTGGCGGGGTCGGCCCGGAGCTGGGGCCTCCGCACGGCTCGGGGGTCTGGTGGGCCGAGGAGGGGCAGGAGCGGGGACGGGGGCGGCGGCCCTTGCCGGGAGGAGGCTGGAGCTGAAGGGCGAGACGTCTGGGGAAAACGGGGGGGGGGGTTGGGGCCTCGGCCCCCGTTTCTGGTGCCTGTCGTCGGTGGTGGGACGGCGGCGCCCCGCGGGGATGTGGCGGCGCCGGGCTCTGAGGTGAACGGGGGGGCGGTCGTGGCGGGACGGCGGCGGCGCC